>NC_090729.1:151687895-151695395 GCF_036898095.1 Palaemon carinicauda
GCCACCGGAGAAGCGTTTGCTTGGTTTCAGCGTTCAGAAGTCCAGTTTCGTATCAGGGGCGTGACTCGCTCAACCACCAAAGTGGATTATGTTCTCGTGGCGATACCCGAGGACACCTTCCCAGAAATATCCGACTGGCTTTGTGAACAAGGAGACACCCCAATAGCGTATGAAACCCTCAAAACATACCCTCTGCAGCAGTACTCGCTGTCACCAGCCGCCCGTATAGCAAAGCTTTTTCAGCTCTCGCAACAACCGTTGGGGGACCAAAGGGCTTCGCTTGCCCTCAGAGAAATGACCAGTATCACTCGCCTTCAACCTGCCGCAGACGGCTCTCCTCGTGAGGTGAACCTACTTCGTGCCCTTTGGATATGCCGTTTACCCGAACCTGTACGTGCTGCCCTACCCGATGTCGATAGTTTACCCATAAAGGACTTGATGACCAAAGCCGACGCCCTTATGGACAGCCACTTCAAGACCTCCATCAACGCCTCCACCCCTGACGACGAGGATGCCTATTCAATGTCAACCGAAGCTGACATGAATGCCGTAGGACATACATGCCTACCCTGTGACGTGCCGAAGCGGTGACAAAGCCGCCCACCACCCACCAATCGCTCGCGCCCCAACGAACGACTTCTACAGCCACTTACTACCTCCCATCCGCCGCAGTTTTGCTACTACCACTTCAGATTCGGGGCAACCGCGAAGAAATGTGCCAAGGATTGTCAGTGGCCAAAAAACGTGTAAGTAGGCCATTGCTTGTGGCGGTGGCCTCCAATGTTTCTAATCTTTTCTTTTTTCAGAATACAGGAACGGGCGTGCGATTTTTGGTAGACACGGGTGCTTGTCGTTCTCTTTTGCCAAGGAAACTCTTCAAGGCACGATGTATTCTGTCTACATCTGCCGACGTCCACTTGGTAGCTGCCAACGGATCTGCGATACCCACCTATGGTTACGAGAACCTCACATTATCGTTTGGAAACGGTAAATTCAATTGGAAGTTTCTCGTTGCTGACATCACATTGCCAATCCTCAGTGCGGATTTCCTCTTTCATTTCCACCTTCTGGTCAATGTTGCCCACCGACGATTTGGTCAACGCAGACTCGTACTTGTCGACACTTCTTCAACCCGCCCCCTCTAACCTCGCTCTCCACAGCAGCGCACCTATGGATGCCTACGCCCACCTCCTCATGTCGTACCCGGAAGTTTTCCGTCCAGAACTTCGCCAAACGCCCACGGTTCCTGCCAAGCATGGTATTTATCACCATATCAAGACGACGCGACGCCCAGTCTTCGCAAAATTCAGACGTCTGGCACCGGAACGATTGGCAGCCGCCAAACAGACGTTCGCCGAAATGGAGAAAATGGGCCTTTGCCAAAAGGCCTTCAGCCCATGGTCGTCACCCTTACACATCGTTCTGAAGAAAGACGGCTCCCTCCGTCCGTGCGGGGATTACAGGCGCCTGAACATGCAAACAGAACCGGATCACTACCCCCTCCCAAACATTGCCGATATGACCTCCTACCTGCACAAAGTGAAGGTTTTCTCTACGCTCAACCTCCTGAAGGGGTATTATCATTCCCAAGACCGCCATCACCACTCCGTTTGGTATATACACCTTCAATTACTCTTATTTTGGCCTTCGTAATGCTGGGACAACGTTTCAACGTCTCATGGATTGCATCTTAGGGGACCTCCCTTTCTGTGTATGTTATGTGGACGACATACTTGTGTTCTCCTCCTCAAAAGAGGAACACCTCCATCACCTGCGCATCATGCTCGACCGCCTGCAACAAAACGGCCTTGTAGTCCGGTACGACAAGTGTACCTTTGGCGCCAACGAATTGTCGTTCTTAGGGCACCGAATCACTCCTGATAGAGTCCATCCCTTCCCTGAGAAGGTAGCAGCCGTTCAGAACTTCCCCGCGCCCTCGATCGTCAAAGCTCTGCAGGAATTCTTGGGCATGATCAACTATTATTACCGTTTTCTGCCAGCCATTGCTGCCACTCTTGCTCCCCTCTACGCCTCCATCAAGGGCAAGCCAAAGGACCTGAAGTGGGGTCCCCTTCAAGAAGCAGCCTTCTGCAATGCTAAGAAGGCCCTATCAACTGCTGCGGCTCTCACTTTTCCTATCCCACACGCCCCTCTCCTTCTCTCCACCGATGCCAGCGACGTCGTTATTGGTGCAGTACTCGACCAGGTGGTCAAAGGCTCGCCCCGCCCATTGGCCTTCTTCAGCAGAAAATTGTCCAAGGCAGAATCGGTTTATTCTACCTTCGATCGAGAATTGCTGGCGGTGCACTTGGCTGTCCGTCACTTTCGCCATTTCTTAGAAGGTACGCCCTTCGTCATTCGCACAGACCACATGCCTCTGGTGCATGCCTTCACTCGACAGTCTGACGCCTGGTCCGCCCGTCAACGCCGACATCTCTCCGCCGTGGCTGAATACAATTGCACCCTCCAATTATCCCTGGGAAAATGAATCCTGTTGCCGATGCCCTGTCAAGAAACACGTTGACTGCCATTACAACGCCCTGGCTGATCCCCAACAACAGGATCCAGAGTATCAAGCTTGGAGGACATCCTGCACGTCCCTCCGTTGGGAAGATTTTCCTCTCGAAGACTCCAACACCACCCTCCTCTGTGACGTCAGTACTGGTAGACCGCGACCTTGGATTCCTGCTCCCATGCGCTGACAGGTGTTTGATTTCATTCACGGCCTTTCACATCCCTCGTGCCGTTCTACTGCACAGCTGCTGAAGGCAAAGTTCATTTGGCACGGCATTTCTAAGGATGCTAAGGATTGGGTCCGCGCCTGTACTTCTTGCCAAACTTCCAAAGTACATCGACACACGGATTCAGGAGTGGGCACCTTTCCTCAACCTCAGCGTCGTTTCGCACACATTCACTTCGACGTTGTAGGCCCCCTACCCACATCACAAGGACATCGTTACCTGTTTACCGTCATTGACCGCTCCACTCGTTGGCCTGAAGCCATTCCCATGGAAACTGCAACGTCCGCCTTATGTACATTTGCCTTACTGTCTGGATGGATTTCAAGATTCGGTATCCCTGAGCATATTACTTCTGACAGGGGAACCACTTTCACCTCTCAATTGTGGACGTCATTAGCGAATCTCCTGGGCAACACCCTACATCAGACAACGACCTACAACCCCGCTGCCAACGGAATGGTTGAACGTTTTTATCGCACCCTGAAAGCAGCTTTGATGGCCCGCTGCAAGGATTGCAACTGGTTTACTCAACTTCCCTGGGTCCTCCTGGGACTAAGGACCACTCCTAAAGACGCCCTCAACGTCTTGGCAGCTGAAATGGTGTATGGTGATCCGTTGGTCGTCCCAGCCAAATTTTTTCCTTCTACAACCTCCTCCGACGATCTCCAGCGCATACGTCACGTCGTGGGAAAATTTGCTCCGTGCCGCCAGACTTACAAGCCCCCAGCGAAGCATCACATACCAACGGACTTGCACTCTTCAACGCACGTCTTCCTGGGCAACGACACTAACAAGCCACCACTAACGCCCCCTTACACGGGCCCTTTCCTTGTGATCCGACGCAGTCCTAAAGCATTCCTACTAAACATTGTGGGCAAAGAAGACTGGGTCTCCATTGATCGTCTAAAACTTCTTATCTTCTGCCAGATGACCCGCCTCTCTCGATCACGGCGCCCTATTTAACATGTACAGTATGTCACTTTTAGGGGGGGAGCCATGTACCAACCGTGTGGCACACAATTGTACATAATTATTTTGTATATATTATGCTTGTATCTGCACTCTTCCCTTGCACTAAAAAGAACCTGAATGATCATGTCTCCGTTTTGCTCTGTAACATTGTCTGTCTCTCGAACAGGTCATGTCCTGTTGCCTTGAGGTTTTGTATATAAAGAAGAGTGTTCCTTAATAAACTCAGTTGATTGCATCCTGCCTTTGAGTTCACAACTCCTCTCTCGGCCCGTCACAGTCTCTAATCGATTTGTTTTTAATGTGTTCTATTAAATGGAAAAGTAAGTCGATAGGTATGTTGCAAATTTGAAACAGTGATTCTCTCATAAAATTCTCACTGTTCCCATTGATCCTACAGTATACTGTATAGTTTGTGTTTTTTCATTCCTTTTCAGTATTTACCAATCAGGGTTCTTCAAACAATAAAAAAATTCATCAATTTACTTGGATATATACAACATACAATCAAACAAATCTCTTCCATTTGCTAACAAACAATGATTTAACATTGCTGGATTACAATGTTAATAAAACATGAAGATCTTTCATCATAACCAAATGATTAATATATTAGGATATTCCATCATGGAGCATATCCAGAATAAATATTGATAATGAGAACCGATTACAATCATGGTCACCTTAAAATGAAAACTCACCCGACTTATGTAAGTTGAAATGAAAAAAAAGTTAATTTGGTGATGTGAGCAAAATTGATGTTGAAGAGACAATATCTCTAGTGATTGAGCGGTTGAAAAAACTTATATGATATGAAAACTATTCAAAGCATTAATCAAAGCATGGAAAGGGATATATTTTTAAATTAATACACTCCTAAAAAAACGCTTGATTAAACTACATACGATAATAAATTTACGCCAATGCATATCTAGATGATGCCCTTTTGCATCAATTCCATCTCCCGACTGTAGACCTTGGGCTGCTGAACCCCTCAATAGAGATTTAGCTGATTGTCCGGAGTAATAGGTATGCAGTTAATTCTAAGAAAATTCTTCATGAGGCTCAATACTATACAATATTCTAGAACTTTTATTCCAGATGTCTCCAGATTGACAAGTAATATTTCTTATCTCCCAGTTGAATATGTGGAACCTCAGAAGTTCAACTTAGCTGCAAATATTTTTATGTTAAACAATTTGACATGAGTCTATTCATAGTTTATATATGGGAGATCTATTATTTATATTTTTATTCATTGATTGTCATATATAGTTTACTTATTACCTTATTTCCTTTTCTCACGGGGCTACTTTCGCTGTTGGAGCCCCACACTTTGTAGCAGAGTGCTTTTTAAATTAGGGTTGTAGTTTAGCTAGTAATAATGGTAATAATACTCATAATATGTGTCCCGGAAAGGTGTAATATATCTAAGAACGAGCCAACTGAAGTAGGCTATATACTTTAATGACATAGATGTTTATGAAACGGAATATGAATAACAAACTTGTATAACCACGCGCAGTTCACTACTAGATTGAACATATTATATGAAACCTAACATTGGACACTTAACAGAAGTATAAAGTTTAAAATAGCTAACTACAATTTTTATAAATAAGAACATTATTATCTACGAAAATAACCGCAAAATAGGCTCCTGTTGTGTTGAAAAAATATGATTAGGAAATACTTAATTAGAAACTAATTTTCTTTACAGGCAAATGTCATTACTGAGAGTACTTCTAGTGAGCCTCATTGACGAGGAATAAGAGCCCGACTATGTTTATCAAAATTTTAATTAACAATAAGCGCTAGTAGAAGAACAGATGCACAAAATCTACCATAACATATTGACACAGAACAATAAAATAAACCGTATGAAGCCCATGTTGGAAAAGACAGGGCCAACGATTATGATATAATATGATATAATATAATTTATTATTATACCATATGATATATTATATAATATTTACTGCTTGTAAACTATTGCTTTTGATAATAAACAGCTTCATAAAACCTACTGCTCATATGCAAAAAGTCTAATACAACTTTATTGACAGTGAACACACTTACCTAAGCGATTTGTTAATGAACAGCGGCAAATATTCACATCACTAATGATCATTGAGCACGAAAACTTTAAACCAGTTACTAATAAGCGAGGAAGTGCGTCACTAATGAGCATACTTACTCAAATGAACACTTTACGTATGATAAACAAATCAAGCGTTGCTCTTGGCATTACTTGACAATCAAACACAAAAATGTATAGCATTCTCAAAATTACGTTTAGGAAAAGGCAAGATATACTTTAACCTCCAGTTTATAGGAAAAGAAAAGAAATGGTACATATAACAGCTAAACACTGCCATACACAAGGACAAAAACTAGCAAAATAAGCAACAAAATCTTCGAGTTTACGGTACACGCTCCAATCTCATCCTTATTTGCTCTCTGTAAACTAAATGAGGGAGGCCAAAGTAGTGTGAAATTGACTGGCTTGGATTCAATTCAGGCCTAACATCTGAAGGGGGCCAAAGGCCCGACCTTTACAGATGGTAGGTAGGGAAAGAAGACGGGAGAGAGAATGGAGGGTAAGTGGTTGGTAGAAATGGAAGATGGATTAAGAGGGAAGAAGTAATTCAAACATCTGTTTCGAGATTCAGAGAGTATTAAGTACTATAGAAATTAAAAAAAAAAGATAATGTGGAGAGAGAGAGAGAGAGAGAGAGAGAGAGAGAGAGAGAGAGAGAGAGAGAGAGAGAGAGAGAGTCGTAACGATCTAGATGTTCGTCTAGAAGATCTTGCTTATAAAGTGGAATCAAGATAAGCGAATAAAGGAGGCGAAATGGCGATGTAGAAATATTCTGGAAAGACACCGCGTTACCCCTCGTTTGGGCCGAAGGGCACTATTATAATGAGGTCTTTAAAGGGAAGAGGATAATACAATAATCAGAGGATGCTCGAGATTGGAACGAAGCTTCAGTAAATTCTTCGAGAAAATGTTGAGGTCATTCGTTAATTATGGCATCATTTCAGGGACTCTATTTCCCGCTGTTTGGTCGTTGGAATGATTTCGCTGCACAAACACAGTCGTCTTATTCTTGGAAATCCAATTTAAGCCCCAATAAAGGGTTGGAATAGTAATTTATATGAGAAAAAAATATTTTTCCTAAGAGTAGGGGCATTTATTATATTTTTCTTGGTGTGATATTCACAGATGAAAGTTTTTAGTAGTCTAGTATTGTAAATTTGTTTATATTTAAAAAAACGAGCCTCAAATAAAATTGGTTTGCATGGAATTCATCCAAATTTTCAACAGCCATTACATTTCGTAATTTACAGACTTCTCTATTATTATTATTATTATTATTATTATTATTATTATTATTATTATTATTATTATTATTATTATTATTATTATTATTATTACTTGCTAAGCTACAACCCTAGTTGGAAAAGCAGGATGCTTTAAACCCAGGGGCCACAACAGGGAAAATACCCCAGCGAGGAAAGGATACAAGGAAAAATAGAATATTTCAAGAACAATAACAACAATAAAATAAATATTCCCTATCTAAACTATAAAAACTTTAACAAAACAAGAGGAAGATAAATAAAAAAGAAAAGTTTGCCCAAGTGTACCCTCAAGCAAGAAAACTCTAATCCAAGACAGTGGATGACCATGGTACAGAGGCTATGGCACTACCCAAGATTAAAGAATAGTTTTTGATTTTGGAGTGTACTTCTCCCAAGAAGAGCTGCTCTAATATCAAATTTCTAT
>NC_090729.1:151703143-151740643 GCF_036898095.1 Palaemon carinicauda
GAAATGGGGTCCCTGAAATGATGCCATAATTAACGAACGACCTCAAAATTTTCTCGAAGAATTTACTGAAGCTTCGTTCCAATCTCGAGCATCCTTTGATTATTGTATTATCCTCTTCCCTTTAAAGACCTCATTATAATAGTGCCCTTCGGCCCAAACGAGGGGTAACGCGGTGCCTTTCCAGAATATTTCTTCATCGCCATTTTGGCTCCTTTATTCGCTTATCTTGATTCCACTTTATAACCAAGATCATCTAGACGAACATCTAGATCGTTACGACTCTCTCTCTCTCTCTCTCTCTCTCTCTCTCTCTCTCTCTCTCTCTCTCTCTCTCTCTCTCTCTCTCTCTCACACCACATTATCTTTTTTTTTAATTTCTATATGGTTCATAAGCCTTTTAGTACTTAATACTCTCTGAATCTCGAAACAGATGTTAGAATTACTTTCTTCCCTCTTAATCCATCTTCCATTTCTACCAACCACCTACCCTCCATTCTCTCTCCCGTCTTCTTTCCCTACCTACCATCTGTAAAGGTCGGGCCTTTGGCCCCCTTCAGATGTTAGGCCTGAATTGAATCCAAGCCAGTCAATTTCACACTACTTTGGCCTTCCTCATTTAGTTTACAGAGAGCAAATAAGGATGATATTGGAGCGTGTACCGTAAACTCGAAGATTTTGTTGCTTATTTTGCTAGTTTTTGTCCTTGTGTATGGCAGTGTTCAGCTGTTATATGTACCGTTTCTTTTGTTTTCCAATAAACTGAAGGTTAAAGTGTATCTTGCCTTTTTTTAAACGTAATTTTGAGAATGCTATAAATTTTTGTGTTTGATTGTATACTAAGTAATGCCAAGAGCAACGCTTGATTTGTTTATCATACGTAAAGTGTACATGTGAGTAAGTATGCTCATTAGTGACGCACTTTCTCGCTTATTAGTAACTGGTATAAAGTTTTAGTGCTCAATGATCATTAGTGATGTGAATATTTGCCACTGTTCATTAACAAATCCCTTAGGTAAGTGTGTTCACTGTCAATAAAGATGAATTAGACTTTTTGCATATGAGGAGTAGGTTTTATGAGGCTGTTTATTATCAAAAGCAATAGTTTACAAGCAGTAAATATTATATAATATATCATATGGTATAATAATATATTATATTATATCATATTATATCATAATCGTTAGCCCTGTATTTTCCAACATGGGCTTCATACGGTTGATTTTATTGTTCTGTGTCAATATGTTATTGTAGATTTTGTGCATCTGTTCTTCTACAAGTGCTTATTGTGAATTAAAATTTTGATAAACATAGTCGGGCTCTTATACCTCATAAATGTGGCTCACTAGAAGTACTCTTAGTTATGATATTTGCCAGTAAAGAAATTTAGTATCTAAATAAGTATTTCATAATGACATTTTTTTTTTCAAAACAACAGTTACCTATTTTGCAATTATTTTCATAGATAATAATGTTCTTATTTATAAAAATTTAGTTAGCCATTTTAAACCTTATACTTCTGTTAAGTGTCCAATGTTAGGTTTCATATATGTTCAATCTAGTAGTGAACTGCGCGTGATTATTCGAGTTTGTTATTCATATTCCGTTTCATAAACGTCTATGTCATTAAAGTATATAGCCTACTTCAGTTGGCTCGCTCTTAGATATTACCATTATTACTAGCTAAACTACAACCCTAATTTAAAAAGCACGCTGCTACAAACTTTAGGGCTCCAACAGCGAAAGTAGCCCAGTGAGGAAAGAAAATAAGGTAATAAGTAAATTATATATGAGAATCAATGAATAAAACTATAGAATATTTCTAGATCAGTAATAACGCGTTATAATAGATCTCCCATATATAAACTATGAATAGACTCATGTCAAATTGTTTAACATAAAATAATTGCAGCTAAGTTGAACTTCTGATGTTCCACATAATTAACTGGGATGTTAGAAATATTGCTCAGCAATCTGGACACAGCTGGAATAAAAGTTTTAGAATACTGTATAGTATTGATGCAGATTGTTAGAAGTAACTGCATACCTATCACTGCGTAATGTCAGCTATATCTCTATTGAGCGGATCCGCAGCCCAAAGTTTGCAGTCAGGAGATGGAATTGATACAAAAGGGCATCATTTATATATGCATGGACGTAAGTTTATTATCTTATATAGTTTTATCAATCGCTTTTTAGGAGTGCATTAATTTAAAAATATATTCCTTACCGTGCTCTAATTAATACTTTGAAGATTTTTCATATCATATATGTTTGTTTAACCGTTTCTTCACTACAAATATTGTCTCTTCAGCATTGATTTTGCTTGCATCACCTAATTAACTTTCTTTCATTCTGATTTTGCCAACAATTTCAACTTCCATAATTCGGGTGAGTTTTCATTTTGATGTGACCATGGTTGTAGTTGATTCTAAATTATCAATATTTATTTCAGATATGTTCCATGATGGAATATCCAAGTATGTTAATCATTAGGCTGTGATCAAGGATCTTCATTTTTTATTAACAATGTTATACTGTTGTTTGTTAGCAAACGGAAAAGATTTGTTTGATTGTATGATGTTTATATCAAGGTAAATTGATAAAGTTTTTGATTGTTTGAAGAACTCTGATCGGTAAATGCTGAAAATTTATAATATGAAAAAAAAACTATATACTGTAAGATCAATGTGAACAGTAAGATTTTAATATGAGAATTACTGTTTCAAATTTTCAACATACCTATCAACTTACTTTTCCAATTAGTAAATACATTTAAAAAATCAAGTACAGAACAATTAAAAATTTAAAAATTTAAATAATTACTATTTCAGAAGAAAGAAATACTAAGATTAGATGATTTAGGGAATACTCTCTCTCTCTCTCTCTCTCTCTCTCTCTCTCTCTCTCTCTCTCTCTCTCTCTCTCTCTCTCTCTCTCTCTCTCTCTCTCTCGTTTAACATTTCCTCCTCTTTCATTAAAATTATCGTACCTTCAGTCTGACCCTTTTCCTGACCCCTTTCCATTTCCCTTTACAATATTTTTTCTTTGCCGAATTTTCAACACGTTCCATCACCCCTATTCGTCCCTTTCATATTTCATATCAGTCAGCATTTTGTTTCCATTGCTATACGTTAAAAACATGATTATATTCACAAGCAGACATATATATATATATATATATATATATATATATATATATATATATATATATATATATATATATATATATATATATATATACATATATATATGTATATATATATATATATATATATATATATATATATATATATATATATATATGTATATATATATATTTATATATATATATATATATATATATATATATATATATATATATATATATTTAAATATGTATATATATATATATATATATATATATATATATATATATATATATATATATATATATATATATATATATGTATATATACAGTATATATATATATATCTATATATATATATACATATATATATATATATATATATATATATATATATATATATATATATAATACTTAAATGAAATTTAACTGCTGGATGAAAGATATGCACAATACCGAAAGCTTCGGTTACATTAATAATTTCTACATAACTTCAGAGGCACAAATAAGGCAAAACCGGAGTGTTGAACCACACCAAAACTTTCATTAATCACGCATTACTACCTCACACATTCTCCCGTTGAATTGGTAATTACATGATTATTTTCATCTGCTCTTGGTTTCACTCTACTTGTTGAAAGCCTATCACCATGATACATTTGATATCAAAGATATACGAGCTGATATTTTTTTTATATCGTTAAGTCGAAAAAAACTCAAAAAGAGCATCTTTGGGAAACCTATTAATTTTCATGAGCTTATCCCGGTCATTAGATTCCATTCTGACCTTCTAAACTTTAAAGAAAAAGAAATACACCACATAATGGGAATACTAACCTTTCAACAAAACATTAAAGAAAATTGAGATAAAATTAAATAAGAAAATGGAGGTTGAAGCCTTTAAAAAAATGTATCGTTACGAAAAGGTAAAATTTTGATGAGTGAGAATCACTAAAATAAAAATTTGTGAGAAGGACACTGAGCGAAAGGAATAAAACTTTCATCTTTGGAAAAATATCCAGGCGAAAATACACACAAAAATCATGAAAATGAAACATGTTTTATGTAAGGAAAATATAAAATGATAACCAGGTCATAAGGTAAAAGGGGTTATGAAACATGGCATAGGAAAAAGAAAGGGAAATTACAAAGATATCAGAAATTTTATGTATATAAGCATCAGCAACCCTCACAGTTAAAAAATATCAGTGAAATACACCACTTCAATTTATAGTATACACTCTTATTGTATAAGGTGTAAACCAAATAATCTAAATGCTTTGGAGACGATGTCTGGAACCTATAATCTTGTTTATGAATCACTCTTTTGTTTTTGTTGGTGACTTCGATGCTCACCATTAGGTGAGGATAAATTCTTTTTCTCCTAACACCAACTCAATCCTGGACTGGAGGATGAATCCAGCTACATTGGAGCTATGGGGCGGTCAAGATAGTTGATGACCCTGTTACAGCGCACTAAACCGGACATAAGTAACATAAGTAAATAAGTCCTAAGGATCACCAAGGTATAAGAACTTTGGACTTTGCCTGCGTATCATGCTGTGAGCAAATCATACGTGAGGCTATCAACAAGTCTGGTATTTGAAGACCAGGGATACACTGGCTTGGTTCTCCAGCTGAAATGTCTGATCAGACCTTGGTTTCGTTAGTATTTCAGACTGAACAGGCTGTCCCTGATGTATCATATATATGTAAGATAACAGTCGTATTAAAGCGTCAAGGTACTGTATAATACCTAAAATTCAACCCTCCACCTCTACTAGAGCATTAAATCACTCATGTCAACTGACACTGGCGAAAAAAAAAAAAAAAAAAAAAACTTTCTTTGATTTCCTGACATTGAAGTTTCCCTTTGAAAATTCATTTACTACGTATGGATGAGTATCATTTAAAATCTCATTATATAAACGATATGTACCGACGTTCCCTTAGTATAGTTGGTAGAGTCCATTTAGAAAACTCTAAGCATAAGATGTCTAACACTTTCAACACATAGAGCAGAGTTTCTCTCAGCTACGATAAATGACAACACTTACATAAAATTTGAAAAATGAATACTCAAAACATGTGGACAAAATGATAAAAAAAAAAAAATCATGGCAAGTACTTAAAAATAAAAATGTTTCAAGGAGTTTGTGATAGAGACAACGAAAACAACCGAACCAAGGCGTTTTTATTTTATGGCTGTTGTTTAGAAAAAGAAATTGCTGCCATTTTATAGCTAGACTAATTTCGACTTGACTCTTAATCAGAAATCAAGCCTAAAATAGATTTCTACCATTCCTGAAAATCACAAACCTTTCCTACAACTTGAAGTCATTTTGCACATAACTGACTTACTACAACTGAAAAGAAAATAATGCTAAATGTTTACATATATACGAAAATTTGAAAAAAAAAATGGGAAAAGACAGATTCTAAAATCAAGAAAGAAAAAAAGAGAGTGATAAACCCAATAATAAAGAAAGATAACTTACAAAAGTAAGTATTGAGAAGACAAGAGAAATTCTTGCTATCAAGTGGGAAAAAACAAAAAGAAGACTCGATAAATAATATATTAACAAAGCTATAGGATATACACTTGCAATAAATGAAAGACAAGTACAAGTGAAAAGCGTTAATCTTGAATTGTAAGAAATATAACATTAAAAACTTAAATTACCGAAGCAAAGAGATGCTTGATGACAGTAAATAAAAATATAAACAAAAAGGCAGACAATAACGAAGCCTTATAAGCAAAATCTCAAACAACAAAATTAGGAAATTGAAGAGAAACTTGTATAAGGAAGACATAATTGGCTGTATCGTCGGCTTGTCATCGCAGAAAGTAATCTTTTGTGGATGGAAACTTTATCAAAAAGGGGAAAAAAGTTTGGAGGGGATTTTATTCTTCATTAAGAGAGGCTTAAGAAGTCAGATACATGTAAGGAAGTTTGACCTTCTATATAAGGATGTCCACCATTACAAATTTACAGGGGTAACTTATAATGACTTTCATATTAGTATACTTTTTTATTACGGATGTCTCTTCTTGATGGCGCATTTAGGTGGGAATTCAGGTTAGCTTAAAGCTATAAAATATTTTGTTTAATTTGACAATTCAAATTGGCCAATCTAACTTAAACGTCCATTGCCTTCCTTTTTTTTCAAATGGCGTCTATTTCTACTTTCCCTGGAGATGACTACCGTTAATTTTTATACGATTTCTTGACATTATCTGTATATTGTCATCTTTATAAAAATGAAAACATTTTCATGAAACTTCTGAATTTATCGAAACAAAGCATAATTTGTAAGTTGCTCTTAATCGTCAAACTATGTCAAAGTTGTGGAGACTGTGTAAAGACATTCACTCATACAACAAAATGTAGCAAAATCGTTGAGATTCCATTAAGACAGTTAAGAGAAAAACTTATCATATTTACTTTCAAAAATTCAGCTAGAGCAGTGACGAGTTGTAAGTAACAAAACAAATAATTACCCTCGAAAAACACTTGATATCGTTAGTGATAAAAGAATGAAAAAAGAATGACAAAGAAAAGAACCATATAGAATAATACTAAAATTTTGAAATACAATATCGAAAAAAGAAAAAAAAAAAAAAAAAAAAAAAAAAAAAAAAAAAACTTATCTTGTGTATACCATGATATACCATTAGATCTGATGCATTAACTTTCGGTATACCTTAAAACCAGTCGCACATATTCAAATGGCTTTAATTCAGTTTGTTATTCAAATTCCTTTTAGCGCCGATGAAGCTAGGTACTATAAACACACACGACACATCCGATGTATCTAGCAACCACTGATTAATATTTATAAGATGGGAAACACTGACGTCCTTTCGTATTTGTATGTTGGAGCTGATAGACGAATTAAGAAATTTATTTTAAAAATCATTGTCTTTATGTATGTATATATAGCAATTTATACCTTATTTTCTTATCTATTTACTAATCAAATTAATTGGCCTAGATGATTCTTTGTTAATTCTTAGAATTAGCGTAGGGATGTCAGAGGAACATTTAAGAAGGACGAAAATTTCCTCTGGCTGCTGCAAGTACATTTGTTATCTCTTCAGACGTACATTGAGTAGCATATGTTGTGTGCGTGAGTGTGCGTGTTTTTACTATCAATACCCTAGAAACGATGACCAGTAATGAACTGTGTTGTAAGAAGCTTTATGAAGTGTACTTCGTCTAAGGGTGGTCTTCAAAATATCATTTATAATAGACAATATTCTATCTATTGCCATCATCCACACTAAGTGACACTCAGCCTCCATGATACTTACATAAGAGACTGCTAGTATAGGCCTATAACCAAAGGCAGTCAATAGAGATGTGACAGTTTTCTCTCTCTCTCTCTCTCTCTCTCTCTCTCTCTCTCTCTCTCTCTCTCTCTCTCTCTCTCTCTCTCTCTCTCCACTTTAGGACCAGAGAGCTTAGAAGTGATGCATTTGAAAAATTAACCAGAACATCAAAGAGGAATGGCATGTGATGTGACTCCGAATGCCTTTGATTTATATTCATCTATTCACGCATCCATTTATCGAATTACGAAAAAATAATTAATCAGCAATTCTCTGTGTCCGACTGGACATGACCGAGAGTGATATAATTATGAAAACCTTCCGGCTCCATGAAAACTTGCATTAAATATTCAATGTCGATATTATAAAACGGCAAAAGCTCAGTTGGAAAAAAAAATGTGTGTGAAGGGAGGGGGCGGGTAGGTGAGGTAAGACTTTCATGACCCCTCAGTGTTTGTTGGGAGAGTGCATAAAAAGTTCCTTACTGGAATATTCATAAAAAAGTTAACTCTCTCTCTCTCTCTCTCTCTCTCTCTCTCTCTCTCTCTCTCTCTCTCTCTCTCTCTCAGACCCTGTCACTGATAAAAAAAACATATTTACTTTTGCATAGTTACATTAAAGATCCAGAACAAAATCATTTCTTCCTTCCTCCTCCAGCTTTATATGAGTCTAAATTTACCTAGAAACGTATTTCATAGATCTACAGACTTGTAAATCCCAAATTACCAATCACTGATTAACATCTTTTCAAAGAATGTTTAAAGGACAAATTCAAGAATCGCCTGTAGTCTCTTTAGTACGGCTATTAGTCCAATTTATCACTGTGATGGTATGCCTCCTCTACTACCCTTCTTCATATGATTAAAACCCCATTTACATACCTGCCGCTTTTTCTATTTCCTTTCATGAACATTCAGGGTCCGCAGTGCAATCTCCCCTCGGTTGGACATCATTCACCCTCAACCATCCCTATTTTTCTTTCCGAACCCTACTGCTCTTGTGAAGTTTTCCATGACCCTTTCAAACCTTCCAGTATAACCTCTGTTACATTTTTCTTTCCAAATGGGATGTATTTGTTCACTGTATTATCAATGTACCTAACAGCACACATGTGGATTGCATCATTCCACTAAGATAATTACTCAACCCTTCTTCACAACAAATCTCTAGTTTTTATACCTGGATACATGCACTATCTCCCTTTTTTTATTAATTTCGCCTGTCCGTCACACATAACCTTAAATATGAATTATGAGAAAATTACACGTCTAAATGTGCAACATTTATCATTAATCGAATGCCAAGTCACAAACATACCAATTAGCTACGATGGTGGAGATGGGTTGATTTAAATTGTAAGTACAAAAAATCGTGAATTCGACAGGTATAAGTACAGAAGAATTGTCATCGACTTTGATCTTTCTTCGTGGCCAAGTGATACGTCACAGTTCATCCAATTTTCCTGAACCAGTTTTCGATTCCCGGCCGGTCAGAAGCTATTGTCTTTGTCTAATATGGCTTGGGGCTCTGATCCCGAGGTCATTGAGTGAATACAGACATTAATGTATCAAAAAATATATGGCTTATTAGAATACATATATATATATATATATTTATATATATATATATATATATATATATATATATATATATATATATATATATATATATATATATATATATATATATATATATATATATATATATATATATATATATATATATATATATATATATATATATATATATATATGTAATAGTTAGAATAGTAATATTACATGTTTAAAACAAATGACGTAATATGTCATGTTGGTTGGAAGAGCTAACCGTGAGATTTGCTATAGTCAGTCAAATTGTAAGCAGGATGTAAGATGCTGAGTTGCCATTCTTTCTTAATGTCAACACATTGTCTCTTCGTGTGAAAGTTTGTGACGTCACCGGATGCAGGTGTCTTCCGATTCCGTCACTTAGCTAAATTAAAGCAAGTATACGATATTTGGGATATCGGTAATTTGTTCAGTTCATATCTAAACTTCACCAGAATTGGTCATGTGGACCAACACAGCTTCCTCCAGTGATGGAGATGTTTAACTCAGTTGTTTATTCACAATAAAACTTAAAAACCACTAAGATGTGTTCAGTAAACCATTTAAATACATCTGAAAACAACTCATACTCAAATGTGTGCTTAAGACAGTAGCACACCAATAAATGGTGGCAGCGATTAAACTCAAAGACAGCGGTTAAACTCTAAGGCAGCGATTAAACTCTAAGAATTAGAGAAATATCTTCAAGACTTCAAAATAAATAGCTGTAAAACCAGAGATATATCTTCAAGACTTCAACATAAAAGCTGTAAAACCAGAGAATGATCTTCAAGACTTCAAAATAAAAGCTGTAATACCTGATAAAGATCTTCAAGAACTCAAAACTATCTACAAGAATCTACAATTTTGACTAAGTCCAACGGAAATGCTAACACCAACATATGTTAGTATACAAATTGAATCTTCAATCAACATCCTAGGAAACCCAAGGACTGGCGTTCAACTATTGCAAGACATATCCAGGAAGAACTACAAACAACAAGAAACTAGAACGAGACATCGCTAACAAAACATCAAGAGAGAGAGAGAGAGAGAGACGATGAGTCGACTTCATATAAAGCTAAGTACAGAGATTTTGTATTCATTTCAGTTTGGGCAGTGAAGTGTAGTTATCACAAGTCGTTAGTCAATTATTACTGGGGTGAGTGAATTCCTAAACTTTGTTATAAGAAACTCCGAATTCTCATTTTGAATTTTTCTTTCTTTGTGCTAATTCCTTTTTCTTTCATAAACTCTTGGGGGGAAATGTATTGGGATTAGTAACATTGTTGGGGGAATTTTATTATACATATGCGTTTACGCAGTGGGCGTCTGTACTCATATAGATATTTTGATAGGATTGAAAGGGGTCAAAGAGATAGAAAAAAAAAATACAGCAGTCATGGCTCCTCCTGTCAGCCCTACCCCTGGACCTAGTGGTGTAGGCCAGGCTAATCCTCCTCCAATTGTGACGCTTGTAAATGCCAGGTCAGCAATCCTTCCTTTTCAAGACCGTATCAACGGATTCTTGCCACAAAATGTGGAGTCATGGATTTCATCCGTTGATGCCCATTTAAATGCCAAACAAATCGTAGATCCTTTTGTACAATTACAAGAAGCTAAAAGTTTTATAGATTTTTCTAAGGGGGATGCGAGTGCGTATTTAAGAGGTGTTTCATTTCAGGAAGCAGTTACTTGGGATGATTTCAAAGTTAGGTTACGCGCGATCTATGGGGGTGAGGAAGCTTTGGATGTAGTGTTAACGTTACGAAATACACTTAATCAAGCCACTATGAATCGGCTTAATGTTGTTGAGAGAGCAGCTCTCATAGCTGATAGGCTTAACGAATATCAGGACATTTTAGGTAATTCCACTTGGGTTACTAACGATAATATCTCCGTGAAAGATTTTTTACGATTAACGTATTTAACTTGCATGACACTTATGTTGCCTGAAGCTTTAGTGCGGTGCTTTGATAAGAAGTTAATGCCTGCAAGTACGGAATTGGATGTCTATAAACAGATAAAGAAACACATGTCCAAGTGTCCAGATCTCGATCCCGTGTTAACTCAAGTTTTTGCTAAGAATGAAACAAAACCACAAACAGTGAACGTAATTAATAATCCAGTAGCGGGAGTGACGTGTTACAACTGCAAACGTCAAGGTCACATAAGCGCAGACTGTAGAACGAAATTTTGTTCAGTTCACAACACAGGATCACATTCTTATAGTCAATGTTACGCGCGTAAGACACAACAATATCCTAGAAATTCACAGTCAATTCCACAGTCAGTTCCATATGGAAATAAAAAGAAAAATCCTCATTTTAACAATAAGAAGAAACAACAAAATGTCAATGCAGTTCAGAGTCCGAAACAAACAAACACTTCTTCAAATATCGCTGAGCCTGGGCCGTCAAACCAGACCTCGCAAAGTCAGCCTAATTTTCAGAATGTGCAGAGCAAAGCAAATACCACATAGTTAACTCTAGAGGGGAAGAGAGTGATGTTGGGTCAAGGTCATTTATGTCAACATCAATAGTATTGAATAATCAATTTAATGTTTTATCAGATAATTGTGAGACAATAGATTTTCCTATGAAACACACGGCCGAATTAAGTAAAACAGTGCATGCTCCCGTAGATTTGCAACGAATTCATACAATAATAAGCCAAAATGAGTTACGGCCAACCTTATATGCTGTAAATTTAGAACACAAATCCTTTACGTTATTTTTTGACTCTGGTAGTCCACGTAATATTATGGATTTGAAGACGCATCATTTGTTGTTTTCGAACTTTCCGATTGAAAAATCAGGAATCAGGCTTTCAGGTATAGGAAATAATGAATTGAACGTCATAGGCATAACTCATATTCAGTTCAGAGTCGGTAATCGCACGTTTGCCGATACATTTGTTGTTGTGAAAAACATTAATATGTATCCAGCTGTAATTATAGGATACCCATCTATGGGAAATCAAAACATTATCTTAGCTCCTGCAAAGCACGGCGTGTATATCAAAGGGAAATTCTATAAGTCTTCTAATACTTTAAAGTCAGTTTTGGATAAAAAGGAGACGACAAATGTAACCGTAACGTACGTTGAAGAACCAATAACTTGTCTCACTAATAAAGAAATAATATACGCGACCCAGCAGAATTCTCGTTCACCCGTAATATCATCTTGCACGCAATATATCGAACCAAACATACCTTCGAATTTAATAGTGCAAATAAAGAAAACACTACCGGGATCTGAAATATTAATCCTTTCCGATACTTTGAAAACCAACGGATTGTCTGTCACACAAGCTATTTATACAGTAGGCTCACATCAGCAATGTAATATCGAAGTCTGTAATCATTTAAATAACACTTTAGTAATTCACAAAAATCAACATATCTTGGATGTAGAAGTTTATAAACATCGTATTCTTACCGTTGCTGAAATCAATCACTCTCAATCAGTTGCGGATGAATCCCTTTTACGATCTATTAAAAATAAAATCAGTAAGGACATTCAAGACGAAGAAATTCAGCAGAAAATTTTTGAACTTTTAAATAAATATACAGATGTCTTTTCCACTACGGATGGATCCTTAGGAAAAACAGATGTGATCGAGCATCAAATAAGGTTAAAAGACAAACAGAAAATTATATATGTACCCTCGTACAGACTCCCTATGAAATTCCAGAATGAAATAAATGATGAAGTAGGTAAAATGTTAGAGGAAGGAGTCATTAGAAAATCAAATAGCCCTTATAATTTTCCTTTAATAGTTGTACCGAAAAAAGATCGAACATAGCGTATCTGCGTCGACTTTCGTCGTCTAAACGAGGAAACGATCCCTGATCGATTCCCAGTGCCATGTACTGACGATATTTTGTCTTTGTTAGGTCAGAATAAATATTTTACCAGTTTGGACTTACTTAAAGGCTTTCACCAGATATCATTAGAAGAAGATAGTATCCCATACACAGCCTTCAGCACAGCCAGGGGACATTATGAATTTTTACGGATGCCTTTTGGTTTACGTTGTGCTCCTATAACATTTACAAGAATGATTAACATAGTGTTTGGAGACTTGTTAGGGGATATATTGCATGCCTATATGGATGATCTTGTAATCTTTTCCAACACCTTAGAGGAACATCTACGTAAGTTAGAACTAGTACTACAGAGATTAAGACAACATAACTTAAGGGTAAAGATTAGTAAGTGTGAATTTTTCAAAACAGAATTAATATATTTGGGTTTCATGGTGTCAAGCCAAGGTCTTAAAGTAGTCCATGATAAGGTGTCGGCTATACGTAATTTTCCCATACCTACTAATGTCAAGGGAATACAGCAATTTCTGGGTTGTAGTGGATATTACAGGCGTTTTATACGCAACTATTCAATAATAGCCGCTCCTTTAACTGATCTTACGAAGAAGGGCGTAGATTTCATATGGTCTGAGCAACATCAACAGGCGTTTAATACTTTGAAAGATGAACTGTGTAGTTCTCCTATCTTAAAATTTCCTGACTTCGGTAAGGAATTCTTCATTGCAACAGACGCCTCAGACTTAGGAGTAGGAGGGGTATTGCTTCAGCAATATGATAAACAGTTTTTCCCGATAGCTTTCTATTCTCGAAAATTGAGAACTTCCGAAAGTAAGTATGCAGTAATAGACAAGGAAGGACTAGCTATTGTTAATTCGCTAGTGCATTTTAAGTTCATAATTTACGGTTATCCCGTTAAGGTTCTTACTGACCATAAACCACTAACAGAGTTCTTTAAAGGCTTCAATCACAGCCCTAAACGAACTCGGTGGCATTTAATCATTCAAGATTTTGGCGCAAGAATCGGGTATTTACCTGGGAAAGCAAATATCATTGCGGATGCATTATCACGCAACCCCGTGTCATCTTGTACGGAGTCTTTAGCTGAATTAATAGATATATCAACATCCATGCCTATTGTAAAAACAATATCTGAACAAGAAGATTTAGGCTGGAGTGCTGAATTGTTACAGACTGAGCAAAGAAAAGATCAGAAAATAGAAACAATTATAAATGCTTTGAAAGGCAATCATAAAGAAAAAGAATATATAAAGTATAAGCAGCAGAATTATATAATCAAAGATAATATTCTGTGTAGGACTGTGACAAGGAAAACCCGCAATACACTACATGTAACTAACGACCAGGTAGTAGTACCAAACTCACTTGTTTCCACTGTCCTGAATTGGTTGCATTCAAATCCATTACATGGACACCCTGGGTTCTCATTAATGTCACAGAAAGCCAAATCATTGTTTTATTGGCATACAATGCTTACAGATATAAAAAGACACATAGCTAATTGTCGCACATGTCAGGAAAACAAAGGGCATACGAAAACACCTGTCAGCTTAGGAGCTTATCCTGTTCCCAATCAACCCTTTGAAAGAATACATTTAGATTTGTTAACAGGATTTTACGAGTCAGACAGAGGAAATAAGCACCTCTTAGTAATTATAGATGCTTTAACTCGATATACAGAACTAATAGCGCTTAAAACTAAAACTGCGATTGAATGCGCTAGGAAGTTTTACGAGTGTTACATTTGTAAACATGGAATTCCACACATGATAATCTCAGACTCGGGTGGTGAATTTAATAATCACTTTCTTACCTCATTGTGTGAATTCCTCAACATAAAGAAGGTTAATACCATAATATATCACCCAGAGTCGAATGGGCTAGTGGAAAGAGCAAATAGGAAGATATTAAATATATTAAGGGTAACACTAGGGGGATCAGACCCCAACTGGGATATTGCAATACCGGCGGCACTGAGTACTCTGAATCATTCATATCATATATCAATTAAAATGTCACCGCATGAAGCATTGTATGGTACCCCAGTTAGAACACCTTTCCATGTATTAACGCCTACAACTAATCTATCAAATCCTTTAAAAGAATGTATAAATACAAGTATAAGTCGATATGATATCCTTCGAAAGAATTTAGAAGAATCACAAATCATAATGAAAAGGAATCATGATAAAATAGCGAAACCAACTAAAACATATACCGTGGGTGATAACATCTATATTCAAATCAATGTCAGAAAAGGGCTCAACTATAAACTAACACCTAAGTTTGAAGGCCCATTTAACATTTTGGAAACATTAACGGCCAATAGGTTTAGAATTCAAAACGTAGCCCAACCCACGGATGAGAGAATAGTACCATTGTCTCACATAAGAAATTAAAAAGAAGTGAGGAAAAATTTTAATTTTTGTGACTAAAAGTTTTCTTTTTAATACAGGAGTAATTACATATATTTTTTCTCGTTACAGGTTTCCAAGATGAATTTTTTGTTGTTGGGAGTGATATTGTTCGCTCAGACATTTTTTTCGTATGGGATGAGTTCTAAGACTAAGAATATATATTTTAAATATGGCAATATAGTTGAAAGACAAGAAGACATTTTTATTACATCAACCAACGTAATTGTCGAAGTGCATATGCAAGCAATTTTTCTTCAAGAGAATGATGTCACTAGCTTAAGAACCGCCATTTCAAGGTTTTCTGCATCATTGGATGAGTTGCATAGGAGACATTTTCATTTGACTACTAAGAGTTTGCTTGGATCAACATTAAAAGTTGCAGAGATGCTATCTGATGACTTGAAAAATAAGACTGGAGAGACAGGATCTTTGGCTTATGACCTTTTGATGTGGACTGTAGGACACGAACAAAAAGAAAGACGGAATCCGTTCATTTATGCTGCATTAAGCATCTTTGGGTCTGTTGCAAGTTTAGGTTTAGGACTTTCCAATCGTCTTAAAATTAGTAATCAAAATAAGAAAATTGAGTTCTTGACTCATAAAGATGAATTGATTATGTCAGAACTAAGGGATCAGTTAGCTTCAATCAATAAAATTATGGATTTGTTAAATGAACATTCAGATAATATCGTTCAAATTATGGAAGTACAGGATTTGTTAGCAACATTAACGTATTATGATTCAAAGATAGATCACATACATAACAGAATTGCACATTTCATTGAGAAATCCAAGGATTATGTAGAAGCTATCACGTTAGCAACTAAAGGTGTATTGTCGCCCCATTTGTTGCCTATACGTTACTTAAAATTAGTTCTGGAGAACGGAAGGGATAAACTAGGCTATGTTCCTTTGTTAGACGAACATAGGTTAGAATTTTATTACAGCCTAATTACAGTAAACGTAGATAATAACAAGATTAGGATTACGATTCCCTTTGATTCTTCTGATGCCTGGCAATCTTACAGGATATCACCATTTCCGACTTTCATGACGAATCACTCAAATCCAGTAATATCCAGTTTGACAGGACACGTATTGATTTCCCCAGACAAGGAAACATATACGGTCATTAAAGACTTAAATCAATTAACTCACTGTTCAGACGCAATGGATAGAAAAATATGTACAGCTGACTCATTTGAATTCCGTAAAAACTTGATGGATTCATGCGAGTTAGGTATAGTGCTAGACGGTGCTCTCTCCCATACAAGTGAAAATTGTCTGGATAAGCTTTATCCCTTTGACAATAAAGAATTCAATTGCAGACTAAATAATGGCTCGTGGATACGATACGACAAGGACGGCTTCAATGTATCATGCCCTGACGGATCCACATACTTCAACCACATCTTCGTCGCAGCAGATGGCTGTATCGGGACTTCCCCGAATTCCATGGTGACTGGCCTACGGACAATCATCAGAGAACGAGCTTACTTCGCGAACTTCACGTGGACCTCTACAATGCCCGCACTTCCTCTCCCCTACATCGGAAGTGTGGCAAATCGGTTGATGAAACTTACCGAAAAGGACCACCTGTCACCGACTTACAAAGAGATTCTTCACCCTATATTACTGGCTAGTTTTTGTGTAACGGTGTTAATTTTTATCGCCGTGAACATTCTTGTTTGGCGTAGGTTACGGCACAGCAAACAGCTACAAAGGAACGAGTTGAATAGCCCTGACAATACCCCCTACCTGATCCAATTCAAAGCTGTATGAGTGGCCACCTCATTCGCTAAGGGAGTAATTTGTCAGGATGATGTTTGTATGAAAAGCTGATTAGTACGCTAGTAATATGTAATTAAAGAAATTCTCTACATTTGCATTGTTAAAAATACATTTAAAATAACATTTAAAAAATAAATAAAATAAAAAAGGATATAAATCATTTTTTTCTCTCGGCATCTAATAAAAATATATAAGCCGGAATGTTAAAAAAGAAAAGAGAAAAAAAAAAATATAATAAGATATATAACAGAATCTATGGGCATCTAATAAAATGTATCAGCCCTATATATAAATATATATATATATGTACGAAACCGTGGTACGTGTACGTACCAGGAATTCGTATTTGTGCACTAAAAATTGAGTATCTTGTTTCTGACAAAGGTAACAATTATTCTTTATCAAGTTACCGAATCATTTGTAAGTCAGAATTTGTTTTGTTTTTTTGGTACCATGTAATCATTTGCTAGCAATGTACCATATATATGATCTTGGTTTTATCATGCATTTTTCTTTTTGCTTTGGTAATATCTTTTTTGTATGCATTATTGTTATTATTTTTTGATGTGCCTATTTGGACATTCGTCCTCAGTTGGATATAGCTAATGTTGAACAATGAATAATACGTATGTCCAGTCACACCTAATAACCATGTTTCGGCTTGTTGTTAAATTTTTGTAAAAAAAATTGAGATAGCTGGCCGAGCTTATGTAATAGTTAGAATAGTAATATTACATGTTTAAAACAAATGACGTAATATGTCATGTTGGTTGGAAGAGCTAACCGTGAGATTTGCTATAGTCAGTCAAATTGTAAGCAGGATGTAAGATGCTGAGTTGCCATTCTTTCTTAATGTCAACACATTGTCTCTTCGTGTGAAAGTTTGTGACGTCACCGGATGCAGGTGTCTTCCGATTCCGTCACTTAGCTAAATTAAAGCAAGTATACGATATTTGGGATATCGGTAATTTGTTCAGTTCATATCTAAACTTCACCAGAATTGGTCAAGTGGACCAACACAGCTTCCTCCAGTGATGGAGATGTTTAACTCAGTTGTTTATTCACAAAAAAACTTAAAAACCACTAAGATGTGTTCAGTAAACCATTTAAATACATCTGAAAACAACTCATACTCAAATGTGTGCTTAAGACAGTAGCACACCAATATATATTCTCCTTATATTTTCCTGATCACTCCATAATAATCAAAGCTATGCAAAATATAAAATCGGCAATGGAAAGCTCAATACATTTCCTACATACAGCATAGATCAAATCAACAGGTGTTTCCGCAAACAATTGAGTAATAGTAGACGAGAGATAGAAATTGTATTTTAATGTAGAGTAAATGTACGGTAAAATAATATGGAGTAGATATACCCATTTATATTTTTACATTTTGCCATACGATGTGAGAATGTAAAGAGTCCCCTTTCACACAGTATATGAAATATCAACATTGCAATTATTTACACATGCAAAAACACTTATACGAGGAATTATTCAAGCATTCCTAAACATAGGCCGAACCAGAACCTCTGGGCTTGACGAGCGATCGAGGGTGTAAATATACGATGAAAATTTTCAAAAATATCTCTGTCAATGACTCTATGGGAAAAGTAGCAATGCCAATGGAAAATTGATTAAACTACAAATATAAGGATAGAAGAAAACAATAGGTGTTTCCAAAAAAGTTATGAGTAATTGTAGCCAAAAGACTTGAATTATGTTTATGTAAAATCTATTTACCATAAAACATTTTATATATACACGTTCATATTTTTCACATTTGGCCGAACACCATATGAAAATACAAGAAAAAAAAAAAAACCTTTCAAGCTTCATATGAAATATGGATATTGCATATGCACAAACACACGTGCGAGAAATTATTCATGCATTTCTAAAACATCGGTTCAACCACAAGCCTTGATGGGCTCCCGCGTGTGCATTTAAACGGTGACATTCGTCGTAAATAACTATGCAATGAATAGCGCAATATAAATGGCAATGGAAATCTGAATAAATTTTCTAAAGATATAGCATGCATAAAATAATGAAGTGTTTCCAAGAATAATTGAGTATTTGTAGCTGAAAGGCTGAAAATTAATTTTTTGATATGCAAGTCCATTTTACGATAAGGGTTTTGAACTATCTTTACATTTTTCCGTATACCATGTAAAGAATCCATGAATACCCTTTTAAATGTTATATGAAACATGAACATTACTATCTTGAATGTATATGAAAAAATAAAAGAAATGAAGTGAAGTTTTAAAATTCTGCTACTCTAGTAAAATATACAAACACACACACACACACACACACACATATATATATATATATATATATATATATATATATATATATATATATATATATATATATATATATATATATATATATATATATATATATATATATATATATATATATATAAACAGTGGAACCTCTACATGCGAATTTAATCCGTTCCAGAACCAACTTCGGATGTAGAAAATGTTCGGATGTTGAAACGAATTTTCCCATAAGAATACATTGAAATAGGATTAATCCGTGGTTGAGCCCAAAAACCTATGATAACTTCTAAATAAACTACTACACATAATTTTCCCATGAGAATAATGAACACTAAATTAGATGATAGACATGTAAATAAGAAGAATAGACATGTAAATAAGAAGAATTAGCAAAAAATGATAAATAAGAAACGGGTTTTTAGCGTCACTTTACCTTAGAAACTCCAGCGCAGGTGTTGTTCGTCTTCGCTACGCAGAGAGGAGAGAGGAGACGGACGGACGGCGAGGAGGTAGAGAGGTTAACTACGATAAACGTAACACTACCGTAACTTATTCTAACTTACACTAAGTGAACTTTAACATAACTTAGCTTATTTTTTTTTTATTTTTATATTTTATATTTTTTTTTTTACATTTTCTTTTTTTCTTTTTGAGGATTACGTAATTTTAATCACTATCACTTACATTTAAAATTGACTGAATTTCTTTTGCTTCACTCTTTTCCGTTTTCTGTGTTTCACTTTCTTCCGCTTCACTCTTTGCCGTTTTCTTCGGTTCACTTACATCCTCTTCATCGCGAGTTCGCTTTGCAGTTTTTTTAAAGAAAGCATCGATAGATAATTGCTTGGTACGGCTTTTCAGAATGTTTCGAAAGTGAGTTAGGCAAACATCATCGAATTGAGAAACTACACGACAAACCTACAATTTCTTTGGATGGTATTTGTCGATGAAGTCGACCACGTCTTGATATTTTCCTAACACCTCTTTTATTTGCGCTGAACCTAACACATATTCTACCTCCTCGCTCTCTTCCTCGTCATCACTCATGTGCTCCGACATAGCATGGAGTTACTTGAGCTCATCCGTCGTCAGTTCGTCGTGATGTTCGGCGACGAGTTCCGTAACGTTATTTGCGTTGACCTCCAGACCCATGGACTTGCCAAGGGAGATGATTTCCTCTACCGCTTCCGCTGCACCGACCACGGGATCAGGCGGGGTCCAAACCCTCGAAATCTCGGGGAGAAACTGCATCAGGCCACAGCTTCTTCCAGGCAGAATTGAGGGTCCGTCGAGTTAATCCCACCCAAGCCTGATCTATGATCTTCAAGCAGTGCACGATGTTGAAGTGGCCCCTCCAAAATTCACGCAAAGTTAAGTTGGTGCTTTGCGTGACATTAAAGCACTGCTTAAATAAGTGCTTGGTGTACAGCTTCTTAAAATTAGAGATGACTTGCTGGTCCATGGGCTGGAGGATAGAGGTGGTATTCGGTTTAAGATACAGCACCTTTATGAACTTGAATTCATCGAAGATATCATCTTCAAGTCCGGTGGGGTGAGCGGGTGCATTGTCAAGGCATAGCAGGCACTTTAAAGGCAATTTCTGTTCATGAAGATACTTCTTCACAGAAGGGCCGAAAACTTGGTTCACCCATTGCACAAAGAATTGCCTAGTGACCCAGGCCTTCGAGTTGGATCGCCAGAAAACATGAAGCTGATCCTTCTCGACGTTGTGTGCTTTAAAGGCCCTAGGGTTCTCTGAATGGTAAACCATTAAGGGCTTGACTTTAAAGTCCCCACTAGCGTTGGCACATAGGGCAAGAGTCAACCGATCCTTCATTGGTTTATGCCCAGGCAATTTCTTCTCTTCGGCAGTGATGTAGGTTCGACTCGGCATCTTCTTCCAAAACAGCCCGGTTTCATTACAATTAAACACATGCTGCTCTACGTAGCCTTCTTCCTGCACGATCTTTTCGAAGTTCTTGACAAAATCAGCTGCAGCCTTTGTGTCCGCACTAGCAGCCTCTCCGTGGCGAACAACTGAATGAATCCCGGACCGTTTCTTAAATTTCTCGAACCTCCACGAGATGCCTTGAAATCATCTGAGGAAGGCTCGGTTGAACTCTCCCAAGCATCACCCCCAGAGCTCTCCTCCTTCAAGTCCGTAAATATGGCGTGCGCCTTCTCGCAGATAACGGTCTCGGTGATGGTGTCGCCAACGATCTCTCTATCCTTAATCCACACTAGTAGAAGTCGTTCCATCTCTTCTATGATAGGGGTACGGCGTTTGGAAATTATAGTGATTCCTTTATTAGGTTTCACTGCTTTAATAGCTTCCTTCTGTTTAAAGATTGTCGAGATCGTCGACATATTACGGCCATACTGTTTAGCAAGTTCACTCACGCGGATGCCACGCTCATGTTTTTCAATAATTTCCTGCTTAATTTCTATAGAAAGCATTTCCTTCTTCCTTTTCTCACCACTACCACTACCACTGGCAAAACTAAGCCTTTTAGAACCCATACTTTACGTAAATTACCGTTAAAGGATGAACGTAAAAAATCACGATTAAAACAGAGTTAATATCAGAACGCACAGAGCACAACCGCAAGAAGCCGACGAGAACAGAGGACTGACCCAAGCCGCGCTAATTGAGCGTCCCTCCGAGGTCGATGTGCTGCCTTCTATCGGCGGAAATAAAAAACACTTCAGGCGCTATGAGCACCGACTACGCGTACGAGTATTGTTTACTTCGGGTGTCGAAAAAAACATTCGGGTGTAGAGTCGGAACGTGTTCGAATTGTACTTCGCGTGTCGAAAAGTTCGGATACAACCGGTACGACGAAGATTGCTTACTTCGTGTGTCAAAATAAAATTCGGGTGTAGAGTAAAAAATTTGCTCGAATTTTACTTCGGATGTTGGAAAATTCGGATGTATATACGTTCGGATATAGAGTTTCCACTGTATATATATATATGTGCATATATATATATATATATATATATATATATATATATATATATATATATATATATATATATATATATATATATATATATATATATATATATATATATATATATATATATATATATATATATATATATATATATATATATATATATATATATATATATATATATAAGTGTGTGCGTATAAATACATATATATACATATTAATACATATATATATAAATATATATATATATATATATATATATATATATATATATATATATATATATGCATATGCAATTATTTCTAGACCACTGCAGGACAAGGGCCTCAGACATGTCTTTATTCATGTCTGGGATTTGGTTAGTTTTCATCAACACGCTGACCACTGTGGATTGGTAATGAGTGGGAGGCTTTAGTCTGATCGTTTACAGCAAATCAACCTAGTATTGGTGGCCCTGGCAATAACACTTTGCTAACCATGATACATAAACCCTTCACAACGAGAGAGAGAGAGAGAGAGAGAGAGAGAGAGAGAGAGAGAGAGAGAGAGAGAGAGAGAGATAACTGAAACGAGATTATCATTATAAGAGTAAAATTTTGAACATTGTATCCAAACACACTTCTATACCAAGGCCGTCTTCACTGTTGAGGAGGGGAGAGGCCTGGGAATTTGGGATTATATTTCCCGAGGGGAGACTGCCTCAGTTTACAGCCGATGAAGGCTCTTGAAAAACCATCGGTCTGCTAAAAGACCTCGCTTCTTTTTTACCTGTTTTTTTGTTATTGTACAATGACTTTTGGACAGAGCAAAACTTATAGATATGATTTTTTTTTTCTTTTTTTTTTGCGCCTCTGAGCGGCTAAACAATAACATGCATGAGCTTCTTTTTTATTCCATTATGTCGGGGAATGATTGAACTTTTTGATGATTTGAGCAAAATATCTTTGTAATATAACATGAACAATTCAAACTATGTATTCTTTTAATATTCATGAAAATATATGATAACTATGAAAGAGGACTTAATTCATATGGAAATTGTGTAGCAATCACCTTTTACGAATATGAAGAGCAAGAGAACTTCCCAACCTCCGTCATTACGTTGAAATAAATAAGTTTGTTATGACAGCTTCTAGCACTCGTAGAAGGAAAGAGAGAGAGAGAGAGAGAGAGAGAGAGAGAGAGAGAGAGAGAGAGAGAGAGAGAGAGAGAGAGAATGTCTGATAGGTACCGAGAGTTTGCTTAACCAGTCCTGGGTAAGTACTATTGCTATCGGCTTTCTATACATATTTTCCGACTAATCACAGCACCTGTGTATATACAGTATATATATATATATATATATATATATATATATATATATATATATATATATATATATATATATATATATATATATATATATATATATATATATATATAAACGTGTGTATTGTAATGTTCTAGGGCCCTTCTTAGATATGGATATCTCCATGCAAATATAGGGAAATTTAATTCAGGGTTTCCCCTTGGAGGACATCTATGTGGCCCCAACCGCTGGTGATTCCGAATGTTAATTGCATAACAAAGGTCCAGTGGCAGCATCGAAAGGATTATTATCCGTGATGGATGGATATTCTATATGCAACCATTGACATATTATATGACATCCCTTGACTTCAATCAAATTGCGAGCTTTGACAGCGGTCAAGCAATTTCTTCAGGTGTCTTATATTTAAAGGATGTCTTATATGAATGTTTGCTCTTATAACGGTGCATATACTCACGATCTGTTAAATGTGTAATTCCTTTTGGGGTTTTTATTACTAAATCAAGATATTCATAGTTTTATCAATCATTCAAGATTTTGATTCGATTCAGACCAGTTCACTAATCGATACAAGATGAACTCTTGTCCATGCATGTTATACTTTTGAACTAATTCTTCCTTGACAGGCAAAGAATATTATTTTGTATTATTCCATGGTGTTCTAAGTGATTGTATTTTTCTCTTTCGCCATTCACAACATGCTCTGCAAGGATTCAGCATCAGATGGTACTAAATTCATAGTTTAAAAGAGCTTACAACAGTATGGGATATAAATGCTTAAGGAGTCTGAAATTTCCAGATGGTCACGCAGTTATATATTACCTTAATTCGATTCTACGAAGACAAGCGTTTCATATATATATATATATATATATATATATATATATATATATATATATATATATATATATATATATATATATATATATATATATATATTTATATATATATAAATATATATATATATATATATATATATATATATATATATATATATATATATATATATATATATATATAACTTTGTTTACCATAGTGCTAGATATACTTTCTAACATAAGATACCCAAATATCCTAACTAATGGGAGAGGGAAAGGAGGCTACGAACGTATTTTGCTCACATAACTACATTTGAGTTCACTATATCCTAAATTTGCACTTACATCCTGCTTTCCCCTGCAACAGCTGTTCAACGGGGAAAATTTGCTACACTTGGAAATTTTTAGCTTAAAGAAGTATCGACAAAAAACGGATCAGGTAAAATAATATTTTTCATGTTTCGCGATACGCTGAGCAACTTTTATTCAAATCTATTCTTTCGTAGGGTACCCATAGGACTAAATATGGGACTGGTCAGTAAAACTTCATACTAAACACACAACCACACACACACACACACACACACACAATCACATACACAAGTGAGACTAAAAGTAAAATACCACTTTCTCAAAAAAGAAAAGTATTTAATGCGATTATCCTACCCGTATTAACATATGCACGAGAACCTTGGAGCCTTACTAAAGCTTTAGAACTTAGACTAGTTACAACTCAAAGGGCTATGGAAAGAATAATGATAGGAATGACATATAAACAAGACTGAAAAAAGCAACATGGATAGGAGAACAAGCTAAATAAAAGGATATTTTAACAACATGTAATAAAAAGAAATGGACATTGGCAGGACATATAATGAGAACGACAGACCATAGATGGGCATTAAGAATAACAGAATGAAACCCTAGAGATTGTAAAAGAAGCAGGGAAAGGAAGAGAAGACTAAGGATTGACGAATTAGCACAGTAAGACCATAGACAAAAGCAAGTAGAAGGACATGCTTGAGGGCTTTGTGCTGCAGTGGACTAGTAACGGTTGATGATATATATATATATATATATATATATATATATATATATATATATATATATATATATATATATAATATATATATATATATATATATATATATATATATATATATATATATATATATATATATATATGTATATATATATAGTATATGTGTGTGCATAGATTTTGTCAGCATGAGGTGTACTGTGTATCGAGTGAGAGAAAAACAGTATGCGAGTCTGTTTGTCTTTAAATGCAATAGACGAGTTGGAAACGACAAATGTATAAACATATCTCAATTTAATATCACTTATAAGCTAAAGTCTTCGCATTGTATTGTTACATTTGCGTTCAAGACAATTCAATAATAAAAACTCTGATACTTGACTTGACTTGCAAAAAAAAAAAAACCTACAACGGAAATGAATGATTGTGACTTTCCAATCGAACATTCATTGAATTACATTCAAGCAGCTCTAGTTTACTGAAATTATTTATTGACACAAAAATTTTCTAAATGTTCTAGAAATTTACAAATAAAATCATTCGGTGACGTCTGATTGTTTTTAAAGTGAAGAAAATTATAACAGACGAGAGCTATATTAGAAAGAGAGTTTGCGTGTCTGTAAGACATGTTATCTAAACAATAACTTTAAGAGATTAACAGTGAGCAAAAGATTTCGTACCTACCGGACATTAAAGTTAAACAGACTCAGCATGATCGAAATAGTATTCAAAATGAAAAGTCTCCTGGGCAAGCTCGCCATTTTAAGAAAAACAGACTTTACCATCGGACGAAAATCTATAATTAACAGGGTAACTGTGGAGAAATACCTACACTCAAAAATTGGTCTTAAAAACGGTAAAAAGCTTGGAATAAACGATGTTAGGCATTTACCATTTTAAAAACGGATATACTGACGTAAACGAGTGATATTACGGCCAACAACCCGTAAAATATAATAGCGATGTAGGGTGAAAGTTATTTTACTGAAATACGACTGAGAATGGTATATCTTTACGGAGAATGTCCGATTAAAATTACGGTTTTTTTAACAGTTTACATTATCAAAAACATATTACCATAAATAACCTTTAAAAGACGCAAAACTTTGCCCTGCGTGGATATTATTGAAGGGAAGTAAGTTTTGAAACCTAACCAACATGTACCGAATTCCAATACATTTCACCCGGCAAACGTTTATCTGTATCACCCGGCAAACGTTTATCTGTATAGTTCCCTGGAGTTTCCGGAAAAAAAAAAAAAATATCAATCACTTGAATAGTGACTAATACAATTTTTTCATTAAAAATTATCATGTAATATGGCATTCAGCACACACTGTTAAAAGGTTGTTTGAAAAACACTGTAAAAGTCTGGCAACATTTATTTCAGGACTTTTAACGTTTTAAAAAACGGTTATATTGATGTAAAATAGTGATATAACGGTCACCAACCCGCAAAAGATAATAAGAAAGTAAGGTATTTTACTGAAATACGGTTGAGAACTATATTTTTTTCGGAGAATTTTTGATAAAATTTACGGCTTTTCCTAAGGGTACAGGGAAAAGGGAAGCTTGCAGAGTACATGAGTTATGTTGTTTGCGTAACGTTTTCCCATAAAGTTACTTCATTCTATTACATGGATGATATACCTCTAGCTGGAGTCTGGTGCAAAAGCTTCGTTTGTATAATGAAAGTGCACACTGGCGTAAAATACAATGTTAGGTTTCATATTCCCATTGATTTTCTCTCTCTCTCTCTCTCTCTCTCTCTCTCTCTCTCTCTCTCTCTCTCTCTCTCTCTCTCTGTCGTATATATTGCAATTTATTTCACTGTTATTCAATTCATATCTTTAGGAACAGGCATTAAAGGTGCAAGCGTGTGAACATTTACATAAGCTTTTAATAAAAGCAGTAAATCATATAAATATACGTGGTGACTTGACGAACGTTGAAGGTCACAACTATATATATATATATATATATATATATATATATATATATATATATATATATATATATATATATATATATATATATAGACAGAGAGAGAGAGAGAGAGAGAGAGAGAGAGAGAGAGGGAGAGAGAGAGAGAGAGAGAGAGAGAGAGAGAGAGAGAGAGAGAGAGAGAGAGAGAGAGAGAGTATGACCTCGATTTGCCTTATTTTTCTTCTAATTCACACCGCAGGATGTTACCAAAGGGAATTTCCGTCTATACTTGAGCAATATTAGTATTCTACCAGTGAAAGTCCAAAGAGTGTGATGAGTTTCGTTGCCAGGAACAGCCAATCTCTGGATTTAGGGAAGTAGACTTTTTCTCGCACGCACTATATGTAATTTCGTATCATAGTTGTTATTGGCAAAATGTCTATTTGTGAAAGAGGATTAAAAATTACATGTATGATACAATTCTGAACAGTAATGTTAATTTCAAGATCTTCAAACTTCAAACGCCTTTCTATACATTTATCTTTTTAATTGAGGTTCGTTCTTTTTGATGGCAAGCCCCACATATACTGAATGGGCCACTGATGCTTTCCTTTATGAATACAATGAAAAAACTTCCGTAGATGTTAGTCATTTGACAGTGATAAGTAATACAAACTTAAATATAATTACGAAATAATGAAATAAGTACAAAGAAATTTTATCATAAAAGAAAATAAGTATGCGAAGTATATATTTGAATTCAGGACCTAATTCACCGTACGCTTTTGAACTCGTCTGATATCAAAACGCAAGGAAATTAATAAGATAAAATGGCAGATAGGGAGTTGCTAATTTAACCATGTTTCTTATCACTCTTATATACCCACTGTGTTTGTTTGAAAGAATATTTGTAAAAGAGTCTATCTAATATCACATAAACACTTGGATATTTGTAATATATTTTCGACTTTTTATTCATTGAGCAATTAAAATATTTTTGTATTTCTCTTGCCCATCATTTGGTCGTGGAAAATTTGATTAAATGCGAGGGTCTAAATATAGGTATTGATTTTGCTTTTGGATTCTGAGGAAGATAACTAAATGCAAACAAGTAAAATATAATCATGGCAAAACAATTAACTATTCGGTAATACTTTTCATAACAATGTTCAATTATTTACGAACTAAAATAAAAAAGAAAGTAAACATACTTGTTATGGAATACCAAAGAGAAAAATAAAAGAACAAAAAGAAAATTACATAAAGGTTCCATCAACGTCACGTATTCTGTAGCTCTTGTGAAGATCCAAAAATAGGAGTTCAAAAAGATAATATTGAGAAGAAAAAAATCCCATTAGCTTTCCAAATTGGCCATTTCAGTCAGACAGTGTGTCTGAAAGGAATAGGAGTGATAGAAAGTATATTCCATTCTATATGTAAATATATATACTATGATTGAGTCCTTTTTCCCAGCACGGTTATTATGACCTCGAAGTGTATGAAGCTTGTGAATTAGTTAAACTGTATATACTCAGCTCAAACACACATAATCTGGTCGCAAACACAAACATTAACACGTACATTAAATATATATATATATATATATATATATATATATATATATATATATATATATATATATATATATATATATACATATATATATGTATATATATATATATATATATATATATATATATATATATATATATATATATATACATATATATATATATATATATATATATATATATATATATATATATATATATATATATATTTATATTTATATATATATATATATATATATATATATATATATATATGTGTGTGTGTGTGTATATATATATATATATATATATATATATATATATATATATATATATATATATATACATATATATATACATATATATCTATCTATCTATGTATATATATATATATATATATATATATATATATATATATATATATATATATATATATATATATATATATATACATACTGTTTACCTCTCTCTCTCTCTCTCTCTCTCTCTCTCTCTCTCTCTCTCTCTCTCTCTCTCTCTCGTGTGTATACGATGAGCGTGGGCACATACATACATACATACATACATATGACATAAGCGATAAACCAACTAATCATTAAGGAATTGTTTTGGCGTTTGTGTAAAAGCAAATTATCTCACAAGAGCCAAAAAGATTAACATGAAAGTATCTTAAAAGAGAGAAAATACTTGTATCGCAATGCTACGGCATAATGAAAAAAATCTTATATAAGCTGATCTTCTCAAATCCATTGCTAGGAATCTCAGAATCCTATATTGCCACCTACAGAAATGCTCGATTTACAAATGACTTTGGAATTTCGTTGTGTAAAACTTTTAAAAACCGAATCCTTTAAGTGTGTCTGTGTTTCGAAACCTTACAGTTTAGCTAAAATCGGCTTTTCCCTCGCCACTACGACTTTTAAATAGAAGAGCATTTACGACTTTGTCCTCTGGTCTAGAATTCACAATGAACGGAACGCCTTTGTTATAAAAGTAGGAGAGCATTTTAAAGAATAAAATAATATTTAGACTCGACCTTCTTTTGTTATTTTTCAATCCTGAACAAGTTATTTTCTTCCATACAATGTTTATTTTTTTCTATATCTATCCTGGGAAGAGTAAATTGCCTATATTAGCACTGTATAGACCATGGTTTTTTTGTTTGTTCTGATACTTTCAGCTGAGAATGGGTTACACAACCAAAAATGGGAATAAATATGCCTATAGATGCATAAAAATAAATCAATTAAGAATAATCAATTAATTTTGGTATGATTCTAATCCAGAGATTCAAGTAACTTTGATAAGTATGCTCCATTTATGGACCAGTTTCATATAGAAATACAGATGAAAATTATTAACGCCACGAAACCTGGAGTGCAAATCCCGGAGAGTTTACTAATGAGGAAATAAAATCTCTCACGGAACTGAGCCACAATTTGTGGGTACTTTCTTGTCGTAGGGTAATTATTAAAGGTACTAGAATTAACGATAAAAATTACAATTTGATTTTTTATGCGATAAAAATAAAAACGATATATATTGATGTAATTTTCTCTGCACGCGTCTACAGTACCAATAGTAAACTTTAAGTTTGGGGAAATGATACTTTTAGAGGTCCAGGAAAGATGGGCGACATTTTGATATATGTCAAAAACTTTTTATTAAAGAAAATATAGGTATATTTCCGAGCTAAAAAAAATATTACCATATATATTACATTTCTTCTGGTTGTATTCTTCATAAAAATTACCTGATGCCGAAGATTGTCTCCCATTTAAATGGAGGAATATACTCAAGGAAAAATAATCTTTAAAAACTATATATAAAGTAATTATTTGCCAGATTCACAAAAGTTACCTGAGATTTTCCCCCTAAGCATCTACATACAGCAATCTGTTTCAATTAATTTAGTCATCCACCAGCTCCGCCCCCCTCCCCTCCCCTTCAAATAGAAGTGTTAATATTCCACTACTGTACAACACTAGGGTTTCATCTGGATCTTTAGACGACCCAAACAGAGAGAGAGAGAGAGAGAGAGAGAGAGAGAGAGAGAGAGAGAGAGAGAGAGAGAGAGAGCACAAAACGTGTTATAAAAACGAAAATATCTGATAGTTAATGAGCTGGGTCTCAATCAAACACCGCAATCCAGTACCCTATCACCAACAACTTAAGATAGTGAATATTGTCTTCCTCCAACTGAGAATCATCAGAAATAATGAATCTACAGAAAAGCGTATTGGACTAAACATATATTTAGTTAGAAAGAAACCAACGTTGTGGTGGCCTATTGGAAGCGTCCCTGCGTGACATTCGCCGAACTAGGGTTCGAGTACTGCTCAAGCTCAATAGTTTCTTGTAGTGTCTGCAACCTCACTATCCTTTTGAGCTATGGATGAGGGGGTTACGCCAATAGCTCTACCTACTGAGTCATCAGCAGCCATTGCTGGGCCCTCCCTGGTCCTAGTTTAGATGGAGAGGGGCTTGGGAGCTGTTCATATAGTAGGTCTCTAGGGTATATTCCTGCATGCTAGGGCAATGTCACTGTCCCTTGCCTCTGTACTGGCAGTCATGAGCGGTTTTTAGCCTGAAACTGAGGAAGAATATCTGAAACTCATCCAATTACAATATGAGCACCCTACGCAAAATTTCACAAGAATAGTTATGGAGCAATAGGGAGTTTGGAAGATAGAATAGAAAAATCCAAAGAATGAAAGAAGGATTAGTATGTGTACTGCTGGCGAGTTACTCCGGTGACAAAACAAAAAGACTTTAGTAGATTTTGATAGATGATAAAGTTCTTGGATCATGATCTTACAATTCCCAATGCAATAGAAAAGTCACTTGGTCAGTGTTACGAATTTCGTGTGATTAGCCATGATTTTTATTGCCTCTGATCGTGCTAATAATGAAGCCATTGTATTCAAACTTCAGCAGATGGAAGTAGGTGGGTCTTTTCTTTGCATTATTAATGACTTTTTAAGTAATAGATTGCAAAGAATGGTTGTTAATGGGTACCATACTGACTATAGGTATGTAATATCTGGTGCTCCTCAGGGTAGTGTTCTCGGCCCATTCATTTTCATACTATATACGCATGATATGTGGTTTGGCCTGAAAAACCAGCATATTGCATATGAAGATGATGCTACTATGCATAATTCTATCTCCTTGATATAGATCTGTGGTTTCTTAATCTATCAATAGAGATGTAGCTAAAACTATTGCATGGTGCAAATTATGGGGTATGAAGTTAAACCCTAAAAAAACCTCAAAATTTGATAGTAAAAAGGTAGTGGACAGTGGCTCCTCTACACCTAGATCTATGCATAGGTGGTATCTTTATATCTACATATATTTCTTTTAAAATCCTAATGGTGAACTTTTATAGCAAATTTATAGCAAGTCTGCCATTTTTTTTGGGGGGGGGGCGGCCCTCCAATGTACAAAAAATTACATTTTTATTTTTTAAAGACATTTGGTGACCAATGTATCCAGAGGAAATGTTTTAATTTTTTTCAATCTAACATGTCCTTAGTTTTGGTTTCCTTTCTGATCTTCAGCTTCTGACTATCTTCTTGATTTGTTGGACAAAACCTTGAGCTCAATTAAATTTCTTATTCATAAACGGGATATCAATCTTTGGCACCGTCGTTTAGTAAGATTTTTTTGCATATTGCAATAGATTTGCAAGATATATCTGTGGTGAAAATTTCCCTAAAATCAGTCGAGTAGTTTTGAGGTAATCCTGTCCACAGGTACGCAGTAAATGAATAAATAAATAAACCGACTAGAAAATATAACCTCCCTGGCGGGGGTAATATTACCTGTAGATAATTAATACCTGAATGTTACTCAGGAGCGCTCTCACTACTGCGCATATACACAATTCCATAGAAGGGAGTACACGATTTAATTAACTTATTGTCTTTCGAGTCATAAGCAATCTTATATCAATTAATTGATAATATTATAGTTTGAGCCCAGATCAACCCTGCTAAGTTAATGGCTGAGACTAGAGGTAGATATGGTCTTTACTCGAGACTTTACTCTGAGACTATGATAATTAGGATGGATTTAATATTAATCTCCGTAAGACTTTCCTCTCTGCAGAGGATTTCTATGACTTCCGAGAAAAGCAGGTGGATTTAAGCTTTTGCTCCGGTTCCTTATCTAAAGTCTTAAGTGTTCTTTATTTCCCTTTTTAACAGGTATGATGTATTTTTGGCTACAATACTATCGATAGTTTATCTATTTTTCTCATTGGAAACCTTTCTTACTTGAATGATACTTTTTCCGTAAAATTACTATTGTTACATTGCTTCTCACGGTTTTTTATAGTTACTATTGCCTTCTTTTCCAAACTTGCAAATAATAACAAATTAAAAACACCACTTACTATGAAGGGGCTTCTTATGGGGATAAGAATTGTATCATTAACTAAATATGACATTCTACTTCAGGACCAACAACCATGGGACCAGTAGAAGACAATAAATTATAAACCCGTGCTTTACAATATGGCTGATCAGTTACCAAATCTAGTCAATATGAAAAGGAAAATAATACATTTCGCTAGAGTGGTAGAGAAAAGACGCTGACTAAAATTAATTATATCAGTAAAAAATAGCTGAAGGACATCCGATTATCTACCAGAGAAAAAAAAAATAAAAAATTCACTGTGGCCCATCATGTTTTGAAAAGAATAATGACGACATTTAATTGGTTTCTTAGATGTTAAGATTACAAAAGAGGAGGTTGAACTTGAGCGAAAGAACAAATCGCAAAAGTTATTTAAAAGATCAAAATGATTCTCAATATGAAAAACCTATTTTGAAGTGTGTAAACCGTTTGGCTATTCTAATCTTTAATATTAATTCGTGACATTCTGATTATGATTGTAATGAGATATAGACTTGGTAGTCAACATTCTTGATAAGGACAAAATCAAGTAATTTCCTCATAATAAAGTTTTTGTTATTCAGGGTATTGTCAGATGACTTACCTAGATAGTCACACAGTATATTTTTTACAGAAAATATGTTATTTTTTAATAACATGCCTTGTTATTTAATGTGACTAGTAATACACATGGTAAGAAATTATAGCAAATAATCAGCAGTTAGATAGCACTACAAATGACTTGTAAGACTTAGCTAACTATGTAGGAACGTATCTTTTATTAATATGCGCTATACATATTAATGTAGATATTGCAGAGGGTCAACAATTGCCCTGTGCCTAATAAGGCATTTCAGAAAGATATATTTTTTGCTGAGAGTTGCATATCATCCCACTCTTGGCAAAGACGTTCTCTTACACAACAACATTATACAAAAGTCCCTTTTACCTAGAAATTAAAGAAAGAAGTCACTTTTACTCGGCAACAAAAGACAAAAATCTCATTTACCCAGAAATAAAAAGGCAAAATTCCCTTATAGTAAACAACAAAAGATAGAAGTCCCTTCTTCCCAACAAGTCCCTTTCTCCAAACAATAAAATATCGAAGGCCCTTCTGCCCAGCAACTAAAGACAGACCTCCCTTTTACTTAAAAATGAGAGACAAAAGTCCATTTCCCCCATGAGCAAAACACGCAGAGTAAGACAGGAGTTCCTTTGTCTGAAGCAGGAACAGACAAAAGTCTCTTTTACCAGAAACTAAACACAAAGTCCCCTTTACCCAGCAATTAAAGACGTAATGCCTCCATCCAGCAACAAAAGATAGAAATCTTTTATAACCAGCAACAAGAGAAAAAACAAAATTCCTTTATACCCAGGAACAAGAGGAAAACAAGAGAATTTTACCTAGTAACAAAAGACACAAGTCCATTTTATCTACCATGCAATAAAAGAAAACTCAAATTTACCCAGCAATATAAGTTAGACGCCTCTTTTACTTAATAATAAAATACAAATACCTTTTACACTAAAATCAAACACGGAATGCAATTTTTCCAATCAATAAAAGAAGAAATTTCGTTTACCCAAAACAATATATATACTCCTTTCACCAACCGATAAAAGACAGAAGTCCCTTATTACTCAGCAACAAAATTGACAAGTTCATTTTTAGAAACAAAAGGCATGCCCCATTTACACAACAAAAAGAAAAAAAAACCTATTCTTATATACAAGAATTAAGTTTTTTTACCCAACAACATAACACAGCAATCTATTTGACAAAATTATCTTTTGCACAGAAACATAAATCAGAATTCCATTTTCCACGGCAATAAAACAAAAAATTCTCTTTTACTTCACAAATAAAAATAAAAATCCCTTTTACCCAAATCCAAAAGACATAACTACTAATTACCAAGAAAAGAAACACAAAAGTTCCGTTTTCCCAGATGAATCACAAAATTCCCTTTTACCCATTGACAGAAGAAAATTAAGCCCGTTTTACCCTGAAAGAAAAGACAGAAGTCCCATTCACCAACAATAAATGACTTTAATCCTGATTACCCACACAAGAACAAAAGAAGGTAGAAGTTCCTTTCACAACCTAAAAAACAAAAATGAAAAAAAATAAATAAATCAATAAAAAAAAAACAGTACGCCCTTTTACCCGGTAACAACAGCAACAAAAAATCTAGCAACATGAGACAAAAGTATCATTAACACAACAACAAAGGATAGAAGTTCCGTTTACCCGGTAAAAAAAGAATTAACTCCCTTTCACCCAGCAACAAAAATATATGTCCTTTTTACACAGCGAAAAGATTTCAGAAGTCACAAGTCCTTTTACCTAAGAAAATAAAATGACAGAAGTTCCTTTAACCCAGCAACAATAATAAAACGGAAAAAAGTAACACATGTTACAAATTCACTTTTTAAACAATAAAAAGACAAAAGTCTCATTTACCCAGTGAAAAGACAGATGTCCCTTTTACTCATCAACAAGAGACAGAAGTTTCTTTTGCCAACAATAAAACACAAAAGTCCTTTTTTAAAACCTGTAAGAAGTAGCAGTCCGATTTACATAGAAATAATAAACAAAAGCCCCATTTACCCACACAGATAAATCAGAACTTCCGTTTATCCATCAACACAAGACGGTAGTCCATTTTGGCCAACAACAAAACACAAACATCTTTTTTGATACCAAGTAAAAAAAAATAGCAGTTCAGCAGTCCCCTTAGCATAGATAAAAAAAAAAAAAAAAAAAAAAAAAAAAAAAAAAAAAAAAAAAAACAATACCACCACCCCCACCTCCCGAATAAATTAGAATTCCCTTTTACCCCATAATCAAAGGCGGACATTCCCTTTACCCAGCAACAAAAGACATTATTCCTTCTACCTAGACGCGCCAATAAATAAACCCCAGAAGACCCTTTCATCTAGAAACATAACACAAAACTCCCTTTTACCCTACAAAAAAAGATGTTCCTTTTATCCAGATATAAAGCAACAACACCAAAAAAATAAAAGTCACTTTTACTCAACCAAAAAACAATAAGTTCCTTCTTCCTTGAAACAAAACAGAAAAGTCCTTTTTACCAACCAATAAAAGACACGAGTCATTAATACGTAACAATAAAAGACAAGTCCATTATACCCAGTAACAAGACAGGCCCTTCTACCCAAAAACTAAAAACAGAAGTCCATTTTGCATAGAAAAAAAATAAGACAAAAGTTCCTTTTACATAATCTGGCAATAAAAGACATAAGTCCCTTTTACCCAGTAGGAAAAGACATGTACCATCTAACCAGAAAACTAACCAGAAAAAAAGACAAAAGTCCCTTTTCCAAGAAAAAACATTATAGTACTCTCTATTACCCAACAATAAAATACAAATGTCCCTTTTCCCAGATATCAAAATGACTATTCCATTTAACCTAGACAGCAGAGCCAGAAGTCCATTTCAACCAGAAAAAAAAAATCACAGAACTACCTTTTACCTTGAAAGAAAATACAGAAACCCCCCTTTCACCAAGCAACAAAAAAACAGGAGTTCCTTTTACCCAGCTACAAATGACAGAAGTTACTCATACCCAGGAACAAAAGTCACTAGTTCGTTTACCCAAAAAGTAAAAGACAGCAGTCAATTTTACCCAGCAACAAAAGACATGAGTACCTTCTATTTATCAACACATGAAAAAAAAAATGACAATTCCCCTTTAACTATCTATAATAGGTGGAATCCTTTTACACAAAAAATGGAAGTCCCTTCACTTTGAAACAAAAGATAGGAGTCTCTTTTTATCTATAAATAAGAGACAACATTCTATTTCACCCAACAAACCAAGACAAGCATCCATTTTCCTGAGTAACCAAAACAAGAATTTACTTTTAATTAGCAACCAAATAAAGATATCATTTTCATTCAACAACAAAACACCAGTGTTTTTTACCCATAAAAGAAAAAAAGTCTCCCGCACCTATATGCAAAGGACATAAGTCCCTTTTGTACAGCAATTAAAGACATAATTCCTTTTTACAGAGCCTCAAAAGGCATAAGTAAGTTCTACCAAGAAACAAAACAGGAGTAAATTTTCCCC
>NC_090729.1:151745643-151748143 GCF_036898095.1 Palaemon carinicauda
CAGGTGTATGAGGACAAAGGAGAATATGTAAAGAATAGACTAGACTAACCAGTGTATATGAAGGCAAAGGAAAAATGAACCGTAACTAGAGAGAAAGATCCAATGTAGTAGTGTCTGGCCAGTCAAGCGACCCAATATCTCTCTAGCGGTAGCGGTAGTATCTTCAAACACCTATTCGTGGAAATAATATATGAATAACATAAATGGAATTGATTTCCAAGAATTTTTTCTCATTATACGACCATAGGAATCATAAGCGGTGATAATAATTATTATTTCTATCTAATCACGTATATTTGGATGTAATTGTGTTTGAAGAAATTATTAAGTATTTGCTACTGTCATAATTCTTGAAACATGGTTAATAATTTTCCTCCTTTTAACATCCTTGCTATAAATTTCATAATCTAAAGAGATACTGCAACAGGAAATCTATAATGTTTTTTTATTATGCCTTTATAGTTAGCAAAACTAAAATTTATTGATAAAGATATTTCTTTAAAATCAATATATGAGGAAGAGACAATTTTGAATGATGAATATTTACCTTTCTGAATAAAAATCTTCAATACTTGAGGGAGAAATCTTTAATAAGAACATATAACTCACTTAAATTTTCCTTTAAATAATGTATGGTATTTCTAGCATGGACCCATAAAATCTTTACATATTAAAAGATTATCGCTTTCTTTACTTTTTGGTTCTTCAACAAATATATGTTACCTATTCTCAATAATAAATCATTAACAAAGTGCACTAAATTCATCATAAATCCAAAATTAATGGGTCAAATAGTGTCAAAATTATAATATCTCTTTCTTAATTACTCTCAATATTTTTTTTTCTTGTCAAGTATTTTAACGAAATATCTTTGAACCATTATTTTGTTCATCAGTTTCTTCTATAATAAATATGTTCTTTTAATTACAATAAATTCAAGTCATTGCTGAAACAAAATTAAAAATATATAGCACAAAAAAATAAAGAATATCTACAAGTTTCAAAAAAAATCCGTTTAATAAACGAAGTTTAGCTTTCTTGTGTATTGTAAAAAGGGTTATACGTTTTTATCTACACAACTGATAATTCAGAGAAACCAATTAGTCGCTGAAAGAAACATGATAACTTTACCGACCTTCTGAAATATTAATAGTAATTTTTCAATAAGTTCCAAAAACTATTCACCACTTGAAGAACATATATTATTTCATTTATCAACGATCTGTATGATATTGTGAATACTTCTGGATGATGCTATTATTATTATTATTATTATTATTATTATTATTATTATTATTATTATTATTATTATTATTATTATTATTATTATTATTATTATTAAGAAGAAGAAGATAATCGCCTCAAGGTTACCATACCTGGCTTCCTATATCAATGGCTAATGAAAAATGATCTTTTATTAAAAAAATTTGTAATTTGATAAAAACATCAAAAATTAATTAAGCAAATTAAATTCGATCAAACTCATTTCATTTAAGTTTTCAATATTTTTTTCTTAATTCTGATAAAAACTACTATCAGAGAGTTTGTGGTATGTTATTTCAATTTCTAGTTATGAATTTTTTAGCAAGACATCAACTAGGTATGGGCTCACGCGATAAACCGTTTGAAAAACGGCCCAGGATACTGTGATGAATAAAATATATTGTAGCATGAACTTAAACAGAAATAAAGCTATTTATGAGGAGCTATGCTAAAAAGCTACAAAAAATGCCCTTTCTGTTGTTAATCAAAGACGATAAAAACAAATTATCAAATAAACAAAATAAGGTAAAATTGGTAATTTAAGCTGAAAATTTTCTACGTCGTCTTGGAAAAATAAAACAATAAATGTTTTTTTTTTTTTTTATGACTGTTTAATTAATAAGCTCTACTTAAATTTCTCTCCTAACCTCATGACAAGTGACATACAATCTCTGTTATTAAGTTTAATGAGACGTAAAGAAGGTATGATTCGATTCACTGATGGTAATTTCATGTTTACTATTCCTAAGAAACCTTATAACTTCCCTCATAAACAGAAGACATGTCACCCCCAATGAATCCATTAAAGCCTCTTGATAGTTGTATTATGCTTTCTTTATTACTTAGTGGTTGTCTTTACTGTTATTACTGACATAGGGAATCGTTCTTGTTACACTAGACGACAAGGAGGGGAATGCTGAAACCCTTTGAGTTCGCGAAAAAACTGAAATGCTAGTTTGAAGTCCCATGCTACCTTGCCTTTATTTTTGTTGGAATATAAAATATCTCCAAGAAAATTTTCTTTTTTGTACTACCGTATCACTTTCATATGCGTTTTATATCTTTTATGCCTTCTTTATTTCTGTTGGTTACAGGCTTGCATACACAATGTAAAACGTTGTCTAAGCCTGCTTTTTATTGGAAATAATAATAATAATAATAATAATAATAATAATAATAATAATAATAATAATAATAATAATAATAATAATAATAATAATAATAATAATAATAATAA
>NC_090729.1:151753143-151795643 GCF_036898095.1 Palaemon carinicauda
AGAGACTGACCGTAGATATATATATATATATATATATATATATATATATATATATATATATATATATATATATATATATATATATATATATATATATATATATATATATATATATATATATATATATATATATATATATACACACACATATATATATATATATATATATATATATATATATATATATATACACACATATATATATATATATATATATATATATATATATATATATATATATATATATATATATATATATATGATCGGTGCCTAAGCCCATTTTCCTATATAAAGTCTTCTTAGCTCACAAGAATGGTGAGGCTGCAGACACTACGAGAATCTATCGAGCCTCAGCGAAACTTGAGCCCTAGGCAAGCAGATTGCCAGGTAAGGACGTTTCCAATGGGCTACAACAACCATGGATTATTGAAATGTTCGTATCTACGAATTTTACCAATATTCAAGTTTATTTACCTTTCTTTTTCACAATAATAATTCGTTATCACTTGTGCTACAATCAGAGGATATCTTCCGGTGCATGTGATCATCTGCTTATTTATTTTCATACATACATACATACATACATATATATATATATATATATATATATATATATATATATATATATATATATATATATATATATTTATATATATATATATATATATATATATATATATATATATATATATACATATATATATATATATATATATATATATATATATATATATATATATATATATATATATATATATATATATATATATTTATATATATGTGTGTGAGTGTGTGTGCACTTGTGCTTGTGTGTTATTCCTCAAAATAGACCAAAATATCTTATTATTACAGAGAGAGAGAGAGAGAGAGAGAGAGAGAGAGAGAGAGAGAGAGAGAGAGAGAGAGAGAGAGAGAGAGAGACTTATTGATTAATAAATTTCTAGATTAAAGAATTCCAAAGTAGAAAATATCTGTAAAATAATTTTAAGGATTCCTTAAAAACCATAAGTTGAAGGATTCTTTGGAGTATACTAAATACCCCCAAAAAAGAAAAAGTCGTAATATAATTGAAACAAACGAAAAAAACCAGTTCGAAAGAATATTACAAAAAATTTTAATATAAAGAGAAAACTTGGGAGATATCAAACACGAAATACTAAACAGAATAATAACAACATCACACTCGCATTTAAGATCCAAAAGAGGGAATACGTAAAATCTAAATACAGAAACCCACATTCCACGTAAGCGTTGATGACGCAGATTCCTTTTGACATTCATTGGTGTGGAAATGAACAATACAATTTCCGCGAACGGGGATCCACAGAAGAACCTCCAAAACAATTAGCGTTTAATCGGGCTGGATAAATCGGCTGCAAGAGGGAAATAGTTTAGATATTATGTAAGCGCTTTGGACGTAGCCTTCATGAGTGTGTATGAGAATAGTACACCACAATACTATTTAAGGCAAACGAAAACAAAATAGTACTAATTATATCGAAGGCAAATGTGTCTGCACTTTTCATATCAAAGTGGCGAATATACATAAATAGATGATCATCAGCCATAACTAAGGCCTCAGACATATCATTTCACACCCGTCTGCTTCTGGTCTTGCAATGCCAGTCTATGCCCGCAAATTTTCCTAGTACATCAATCCATAATTTTTTCTTCTTACCTCGGCTTCTTTTGAAATGTCTAAGGACCCATTCTGTTATTTTTAATGCCTATCTATTATCGGTCATTCTCATTACATGTCCTGCTCATGGCCATTTCTTTTTCTTACATGTTATTAGAATATGATCTAATTTAGTGTGCTCTCATATCTATGTAGCTCATTTCCTGTCGCTTAGCATTTATCCCATCATTTTTCTTTCCATCGCTCTCAGAGTTGTAGGTAGCTTACGTTTTAAGGCTTTAGTAAAGCTCCAAGTTTCTGATGCACAAGTTAATACTGGTAGGACCATCTGATTGAATACTTCTCTCTTTCGAGAAAGTGGCATTCCGGCCTCATGTCCTGGAGAAACACTTACTGTTTCTCCTAAATAACGTACATTCATTAACAATTTCTAATCTCTAGAGGTTTGTCCATAACCCTTATTTTTTGTCTCTGCATTTTCATTGAACATCATCTTAGTATTATTCAAATTCAGTTTCAATCATACATTTCTTCTTTCTCTATTCAAATCTTCTATCATGTTTGAAATTCCTCCCATGATTCACATACAAAACTACTCCCCATTAATGTTAATTCCAACATTTTCACAATTCAAAATCTTAAAAGTTTTTAGGCACGATATGAATAATTTAGGAGGGATGTAATCTCCATGTCTAACTCCTTTCTCAAGTGGAATATTCTCACTATCTTTCTGTAGTTTCAGGATTGCTATACTTCTGGTATAGATATCTTCAGGTGTTCTAACAGAAGATTCTTCCTATTCCTTGTCTTTGAAGAGCTTTAATTACTGCTGAAGCTTTGGCAGAATCAAAAGCTTTCTCGTGGTCTATAAATGCTATGCATAGTGGTTTGTCATACTCTGTTGGTTTTTTTTATTAGAATGGTATTTACATGGTCAGTTGTTGAACACCCGCTTCTAAAGCCTGCCTGATCTCACGGTTGATTGAAGTCTAGCTGTTTTTCTCTTCGGTCTAATATGATCTTTGTGAATATTTTATATATTACTGAGCAAACTTATTGTATGGTAACTTTTCAAGTCTTTTGTGTCTTCCTTTTTGTGAATTGAAATAATGATAAAGTTTCTCCAGGTTGTAGGTATAGATCATTCTTGAAGATATTGCAGAGAGATTTGCTATTTTGAAATCTCTGCCATCTATTATTAAATCAATTATAAGGCTATCTTTCCTTTTGCTTTGCCTCTTTTCATGCTTTTTAATGCTTCTTTTATTTCTGCTGTTATGATTGGCTCTGTCTCAGATGTTACATTATTTCTATTGGCAATTTATTTCTAATGTCACTATTGTACATAAATACATACATACATATACCAAAGGCACTTCCCCCAATTTTGGGGGGTAGCCGACATCAACAATGAAACAAAACAAAAAGGGGACCTCTACTCTCTACGTTCCTCCAGACTAACCAGGGACTCAGCCGAGTTCAGCTGGTACTGCTAGGGTGCCACAGCCCAACCTCCCACATTATCCACCACAGATGAAGCTTCATAATGCTGAATCCCCTACTGCTGCTACCTCCGCGGTCATCTAAGGCACCGGAGGAAGCAGCAGGGCTTACCGGAACTGCGTCACAATCGCTCGCCATTCATTCCTATTTCTAGCACGCTCTCTTGCCTCTCTCACATCTATCCTCCTATCACCCAGAGCTTTCTTGACACCAACCATCCACCCAAACCTTGGCCTTCCTCTTGTACTTCTCCCATCAACTCTTGCATTCATCACCTTCTTTAGCAGACAGCCATTTTCCATTCTCTCAACATGGCCAAACCACCTCAACACATTCATATCTACTCTAGCCGCTAACTCATTTCTTACACCCGTTCTCACCCTCACCACTTCGTTCCTAACCCTATCTACTCGAGATACACCAGCCAAACTCCTTAGACACACCATCTCATACACATTCAATTTCTGTCTCTCCATCACTTTCATTGCCCACAACTCCGATCCATACATCACAGTTGGTACAATCACTTTCTCATATAGAACTCTCTTTACATTCATGCCCAACCCTCTATTTTTTACTACTCTCCCTTAACTGTCCCCAACACTTTGCAACCTTGATTCACTCTCTGACGTACATCTGCTTCCACTCCACCATTTGCTGCAACAACAGACCCCAAGTACTTAAACTGATCCACCTCCTCAAGTAACTCTCCATTCAACATGACATTCAACCTTGCACCACCTTCCCTTCTCGTACATCCCATAACCTTACTCTTACCCACATTAACTCTCAACTTCCTTCTTTCACACACCCTTCCAAATTCTGTCACTAGTCGGTGAAGCTTCTCTTCTGTGTCTGCTACCAGTACAGTATCATCCGCAAACAACAACTGATTTACCTCCCATTCATGATCATTCTCGCCTACCAGTTTTAAACCTCGTCCAAGCACTCGAGCATTCACCTCTCACCACTCCATCAACATACAAGTTAAACAACCATGGCGACATCACACATTCCTGTCTCAGCCCCACTCTCACCGGAAACCAATCGCTCACTTCATTTTCTATTCTAACACATGCTTTACTACCTTTGCAGAAGCTTTTCACTGCTTGCAACAACCTTACACCAACTCCATATAACCTCATCACATTCCACATTGCTTTCCTATCAACTCTATCATATGCTTTCTCCAGAACCATAAACGCAACATACACCTCCTTACCTTTTGCTAAATATTTCTCGCATATCTGCCTAACTGTAAAAATCTGATTCATACAACCCCTACCTCTTCTAAAACCACCCTGTACTTCCAAGATTGCATTCTCTGTTTTATCCTTAATCCTATTAATCATTACTCTACCATATACTTTTCCAACTACACTCAAGAAACTAATAGCTCTTGAATTACAACACATCTCCCTTACCCTTATATAGTGGTACAATACATGCCCAAACCCAATCTAATGGTACCATTGACAACACAAAACACATATTAAACAATCTCACCAACCATTCAAGTACAGTCACACCCCCTTCCTTCAACATCTCGGCTTTCACACCATCCATACCAGATGCTTTTCCTACTCTCGTTTCATCTGGTGCTCTCCTCACTTCCTCTATTGTAATCTCTCTCTCATTCTCATCTCCCATCACTGGCACCTCAACATCTGGAACAGCAATTATATCTGCCTCCCTATTATCCTCAACATTCAGCAAACTTTCAAAATGTTCCGCCCACCTTTTCCTTGCCTCCTTTCATTTTAACAACCTTCCATTTCCATCTTTCACTGTCTCTTCAATTCTTGGGCTGGCCTTCCTTACTCTCTTCACTTCTTTCCAAAACTTCTTCTTATTCTCTTCATATGACTAACCCAGTCCTGACCCCACCTCAGGTCAGCTGCCCTCTTTGCCTCAGGTACCTATTGCTTTACTTCCACATTTTTCTCTCTATATTTTCCATACTTCTCTATACTATTACTCTGCAGCCATTCTTCAAAAACCCTCTTTTTCTCTTCCACTTTTACCTTCACTCCTTCATTCCACCATTCACTGCCCTTCCTCATGCTGCCTCCAACAACCTTCTTGCCACATACATCACTTGCAATCCCAACAAAATTTTCTTTTGCTAACTTCCACTCCTCCTCTAAATTACCAGTTTCTCTTACTCCCACCTCGTCATATGCCATTTTCAACCTTTCCTGAAATTTACTTTTTACCCCTGGTTTTATTAGCTCTTCAACCCTCACTAGCTCCCTTTTACATCCACCTACTCTATTCCCCCACTCTTTGGCTACAACTAATTTTCCTTCCACCAAAAAATGATCAGACATACCGTTAGCCATACTCCTAAACCCGTGCACGTCTTTCAATCTTCCAAACATTCTTTTAGTTATCAACACATAATCCATCAATGCCCTTTCTACAACTCTTCCATTTGCCACTCTTACCCATGTATACTTATTTTTATCTTTCTTTATAAAAATCCTTCAAATGTCAGCCCTCTAATGAAAAATATTTTTTATAAGATTCTCATTCATTCAAAACTTAATATTTTCAATAGAAATACCAAATGCGTTTCCTGTTTCCCAGATTAACTACTTTGTTTATATTTTCAGCGCCGATTGAAATTTCATGAGAAGGAAATTCCGTTATGAATGGATAATAACTCTTATTCATAATGATGACTGGACAGATAATCTTCAACAGAGACTTCTCTTTTCTTCTCCTATTATAGAATTCTATAGTATGGAATATATTCTTTGGATGATACCATTCTTGCATAAAGTATCCTAATGATTTGCAGAAGTATTTATCAATATCATGTAAAAATCAAATGGATGAAATTTGACAGAAAATTAATAAAAATTCTGAATATTTATTTCCTATAACACTGCTGCCCTTTGTAAAGTTATATTTTTTGTTCTGAAACTAGGGAAAATAACTTTTAATAGTAAGAAAATTAATAATTTCTTATTTCGCTTGTAAGCAACATTCAAAAAAAAAAAAAAAAGGCGAAAATTTAAGAAAACAGGATGAAAAAACATGGCTGCTAAATGCGAAAAAAAGTGTTTTCTCAGTTATTGAATATTTACAGTGGAACAAAATAAGCATCTAGGTTATCGGAAAAGAAACCAAAATGTCATGTATATTATGTAATCAATGATTTATGCCCCCTTAGGCTTTACTAATTCATCATGAGTAAAAAGATTTTTCAAAAAAGTAACATAACTTATAACAATTGAAGGGGATTGGTTTATTAAAAAAAAAAAAAAAAGGTTTAATTCACAAATATATAGAATATATTTCCACGGGGGCATAAAAACAATTAGAATAGCACCAACGTATCCCTGCGTATCGTAAGAGGCGACTAAAATGGATGGAACGAGGGGGCTGGGAACCACATCTCCTGTATTTACAATCCTGTGAGACATCATCAAAGAGATGGAGCTGGGGGGAGAGTGACTGCTCCCTGCACTCTAGTTTTGGGGTTTTTGAATGTGCGTGGATGTAGTACGATAGAGAGTTAAAGATGTGAGATTGGAAGTATGTTTAGGAATAGGAGGATGGATGTGTTGGCCTTGAGAGAAACAAAGATAAAAGGGAAGGGTGAAGTGATGTTTGGTGAAATGTCTGGTAGAGTGTCTGGAATTGAAAGGGGGAGAGCAAGAGAGGGTGTGGCTTTATTGCTGAGTGAATGGATGACAGGTAAAGTAGTGGAATGGAAGGAGATATCATCTAGGTTAATGTGGGTAAGGGTTTGGTTTGGTAGGGAATGTTGGGCTTTTGTCAGTGCGTATGGGCCAGGTTGTGAGAAAAGTGGAGAAGAGCGGAATAAGTTCTGGAATGAATTAACTAGGTGTGTAGAAGGACTGGGTATAAGGAATTATACAGTTGTCATGGGTGACTTAAATGCTAGAGTGAGCGCTGGAGAGGTAGAAGGTGTCATTGGGAAGTATGGTGTACCAGGTGAAAATAAGAGTGGTGAGAGAATGGTAGATATGTGTGTTGAGCAAGAGATGGTGATAAGTTCTAACTTTTCAAAAAGAAAGATGAAAACAAGTATACATGGATAAGAGTGGCAAATGGAAGAGCGGTAGAAAGGGCATTAATGGATTATGTGTTGATAACTAAAAGAATGTTTGGAAGATTGAAAGACGTGCACGTATTTAGGGGTATGGCTAACGGCATGTCTGATCATTTTTTGGTGGAAGGAAAATTAGTTGTAGCAAAAGAGTGGGGGACTAGAGTAGGTGGATGTAAAAGGAAGCTAGTGAGGCTTGAAAAGCCAATAAAACCGGGGGTAAAAAGTAAATATCAGGAAAGGTTGAAAATGGCAAATGACGAAGTGAAGTAAGAGAAACTGGTAATTTAGAGGAGGAGTGGAAGTTAGCAAAAGAAAATTTTGTTGGGATTGCAAGTGATGTGTGTGGCAAGAAGTTTGTTGGAGGCAGCATGAGGAAGGGCAGTGAATGGTGGAATAAAGGAGTGAAGGTAAAAGTGAAAGAGAAAAAGCGGGCTTTTGAAGAATGGTTGCACAGTAATAGGGTAGAGAAGTATGAAAATATAGAGAGAAAAATGTGGAAGTAAAGCGCAAGGTAAGTGAGGCAAAGAGGGCAGCTGACCTGAGGTGGGATCAGAGATTGGGTCATTCATATGAAGAGAATAAAAAGTAGTTTTGGAAAGAAGTGAAGAGAGTAGGGAAGGCTGGCTCAAGAATTGAAGAGACAGTGAAAGATGGAAATGGAAGGTTGTTAAAAGGCGAGGAGGCAAGGAAAAGGTGGGCAGAATATTTTGAAAGTTTACTGAATGTTGAGGATACTAGGGAGGCAGATATAATTGCTGTTGCAGGTGTTGAGGTGCCGGTGATGGGAGATGAGAATGAGAGAGAGATTACAAGAGAGGAAGTGAGGAGAGCACTAGATGAAACGAGAGTTGGAAAAGCATCTGGTATGGATGGTGTGAGAGCTGAGATGTTGAAGGAAGGGGGTGTGACTGTACTTGAATGGTTGGTGAGATTGTTTAATATGTGTTTTGTGTTGTCAATGGTACCATTAGATTGGGTTTGTGCATGTATTGTACCACTATATAAGGGTAAGGGAGATGTGCATGAGTGTTGTAATTCAAGGGGTATTAGTTTGTTGAGTGTACTTGGAAAAGTGTATGGTAGAGTACTGTTTTATTAAGGATAAAACAGAGAATGCAATCTTAGAAGTACAGGGTGGTTTTAGAAGAGGTAGGGGTTGTATGAATCAGATTTTTACAGTAAGGCAGATATGCGAGAAATATTTAGCAAAAGGTAAGGAGGTGTATGTTGCGTTTATGGATCTGGAGAAAGTGTATGATAAGAGTTGAAAGGGAAGCAATGTGGAATGTGATGAGGTTATATGGAGTTGGTGTAAGGTTGTTGCAAGCAGTGAAAAGCTTCTACAAAGGTAGTAAAGCATGTGTTAGGGTAGGAAATGAAGTGAGCGATTGGTTTCCGGTGAGAGTGGGGCTGAGACAGGAATGTGTGATGTCACCGTGGTTGTTTAACTTGTATATTGATGGAGTGGTGGGTGAGGGAGGTGAATGCTCGAGTGCTTGGACAAGGATTGAAACTGGTAGACGAGAATGACCATGAATGGGAGGTAAATCAGTTGTTGTTTGCGGATGATACTGTACTGGTTGCAGACGCGGAAGAGAAGCTTGGTCGATTAGTGACAGAATTTGGAAGGGTGTGTGAGAGAAGGAAGTTGAGAGTTAATATGGCTAAGAGTAAGGTTATGAGATGTACGAGAAGGGAAGGTGGTGCAAGGTTGAATGTCATTTTGAATGGAGAGTTACTTGAGGAGGTGGATCAGTTTCAGTACTTGGGGTCTGTTGTTGCAGCAAATGGTGGAGTGGAAGCAGATGTACGTCAGAGAGTGAATCAAGGTTGCAAAGTGTTGGGGACAGTTAAGGGAGAGTAATAAAAAATAGAGGGTTGAGCATGAATGTAAAGAGAGTTCTGATGAGAAAGTGATTGTACCAACTGTGATGTATGGATCAGAGTTGTGTGGAATGAAAGTGATGGAGAGACAGAAATTGAATGTGTTTGAGATGAAGTGTCTAAGGAGTATGGCTGGTGTATCTCGAGTAGATAGGGTTAGGAACGAAGTGGTGAGGGTGAGAACGGGTGTAAGAAATGAGTTAGCAGCCAGAGTGTACATGAATGTGTTGAGGTGGTTTAGCCATGTTGAGAGAATGGAAAATGGCTGTCTGCTAAAGAAGGTGATGAATGCAAGAGTTGATGGGAGAAGTACAAGAGGAAGGCCAAGGTTTGGGTGGATGGATGGTGTGAAGAAAGCTCTGGGTGATAGGAGAATAGATGTGAGATAGGCAAGAGTGCGTGCTAGAAATAGGAATGAATGGCGAGCGGTTGTGACGCAGTTCCGGTAGACACTGCTGCTTCCTCCAGTGCCTTAGATGACCGTGGAGGTAGCAACAGTAGGGGATTCAGCGTTATGAAGCTTCACCTGTGGTGGATAACGGGGGAGGTGGGCTGTGGCACCCTAGCAGTACCAGCTGAACTCGGTTGAGTCCCTTGTCAGGCTGGGGGGGGGGGGGGGGGACGTAGAGAGGAGAGGTCCCCCCCCCCTTTTTTTTTTTTCCTTTTGTTTGATGTCAGCTATCTTTCAAAACTGGGGGAAGTGCCTTGGTATATGTATGCTGTGTATATATATTGCATTTATTCATTGTTTAATAAGCTATAATAAAAGACTACACCAACCAAAATACAAATATACGTCAGTGAATATAACAGGAGGCTATGCTATGGGAATGAATAGCTGAACTATGGCCTTATCTGTAAACTTGCGGTCACAAGCCACAAACTGAGTTAGAATTTCGGAGAGTTCTGTAATGCTCAAAGGCAACATCTATTTACATATTGTGAATCCAAGAATAAACAATATAAAGGTATTTCAGTGAACTGATAATTATTCTTTTATACCTGACATTTACTCAGCCATTTTAAATTTGTTTGTTTATACCAAAAATTATTAATTCCGGAAGTGCTTTTAACGCTATTGAATATTTTCGAAAGCTCCATCCCTCTTACAAGTTCAACCTACTTGCCCTCTAGACTTCTAATTAAAGTTGCTCGGTGCAAGAGAACTTGGATGATAGTTAAAGTTTGCCGGGGGCAGCCCCTCTTCTCACCCTAGGATAGTATCAATTTTGCCAGGGGCAGCATAACTCCTACCCCAAGGCAAAATACCAACTACAAAGCTAACCCAAAACCAGAAATAAGATACATTCTTTTTAGAAAAAACTGCATTACTACAGAAAATTATTATTGACAATTAAAACACAAAAAATAGCAAGTTACAGGAAGCAATAGACTGCAACGAGACACGAGAGAGTTTAGAGTAATTAATTATTACTAATTGAGCTGAGTAGTTGAAACTCCATAAAGAGAGAATGGACGTACTTTCAAAAGAATATTCTTTTTCAAGGTTAAAAAAAAAGATGAGAAAAGGGTGCCTTATCTATTTTATCGCAACCTATTCTGTTACAAAGTGGATAGAGAATATGGTTGCACCTCAAGATCAGAGAAATATAGTTGCATAATAAGGATAGGTTATGATGATTGATGAGACCTTTTTCAGCTTGGGGTTTGGGGGGTAAGGGCCACTCACCTCCCCCGACCGGAGAATTTTTTTCTAAATATGCTCTATATGAGGAGAATTCTCAGGTTATATGCAGTTAAAATGCGGGTGAGGAATATATATATATATATATATATATATATATATATATATATATATATATATATATATATATATATATATATATATATATATATATATATATATATATATATATATATATATATATATATATATATATATATATATATATATATATATATATATATATATATATATATATATATATATATATATATATATATATATATATATATATAATATATATATAAGTGTGTGTGTATATACAGTATATATATATATATATATATATATATATATATATATATATATATATACTGTATATATACACATAAATGTGTAAGAATTGTTCATAGAATTATCAATGAAATCTCTACGGCAGCAAAGAAGAAGAAGCATATACTCATCAAAAAGAGATATGGATCTGTTATCATAACATAAAGTGAAGAAAGGCAACGTTGGATGGAACACTTTAGTAAGGACATGAATAGAATATATAAAGGGAAAAATTTGATTCATATACCTGAAGCAGAGGGAGAACTTGATGTATCCATGAATGAATTTAGTGGGTTTGAAGTCGAAGATATCATTAAAACTCAAGAGATGGGAAGCCCTGGATACGATGATATAACTGGTGAGACGAAATTGGCCGAACATAAAGTGACTCCCACTGTAGTTACAAATTATTTTGTAGAATGTGACAGGAAGAAGCAAAACCTGATGAATAGGACCTAGGAGTATTGGTGAAAATAGCAAAAAAGGGAGATCTGACTTATTGCAATAATTATAGAGACATCATACTTACGTCAGTTATCAAAAAAATATATAATATGTTCATTCAAAGGAGACTAGAGAGAAAGATTGATGAAAAGCCGAGAGTTGAACACGCAGGATTTGAAAAAGAAGAAAAGTTGTCTTGACCAAATTTTCATTTTGAAGCATGTGGTACAGCAGTGTGTAGAATATAGAAATCAACTTTTAATACCATTTGTGCAACAACCAATGTTATGGAGAGTCCTGTGTTATTAGGGAGTTCCTATTACATGTGTAAATATGTAACTTTGATGAGGTCTGTTCATAGTTATAGTAAATACAAAGTTAATGTTAGTGGAGTCCTATCAAACGAATCCAGTGAACATTGGAGTACACAAAGGGAATGTGTTGTCACCTATGTTGTTCATCCTGCACATGGATTTTGTAGTGCATAGAACAGTTGATATATATATATATATATATATATATATATATATATATATATATATATATATATATATATATATATATATATATATATTTATATTCATATACTATATATATACATATATATATATATATATATATATATATATATATATATATATATATATATATATATATATATATGCAAGGTCTATAGATAATACATATATATATATTTATATATATATATATACACATATATATAAATATATAAATATACATATATATTTATATATATATATGTATATATATATATATATATATATATATATATATATATATATATATATATATATATATATACATATATATATTATCCTTCAGGCTAGTACAGTAGTAACACGCTATCCTTTCATTCCTATGAACAGTAAACCGACTTCCACCTCGGTCTCTGAGTTTAAGCTGTTCACTGCAGCGTTACAGGTGTCGTTGGACATTATATATATATATATATATATATATATATATATATATATATATATATATATATATATATATATATATATATATATATATATATGCATATATGCATATATACATATATATTTATATAAATGTTTACATACATACATATATAATATATATATATATATATATATATATATATATATATATATATATATATATATATATATATATATATATATATATATATATATATATATATATATATATATATACAGTATTCAAATAAGCCATATATTTTTATACATTAATGTTTCGATTCTCTTAACGACCTCTGGATCAGAGCCACAGGCAAAATCACACAAAGACAAGATCTTCCAACCAGCCGGGAGTCGAACCCTGGTCCGAGAAGCTTGTATAAACAGTACTACTACCACTTGTGGTAGTGTCACTGTTTATAAAAGCTTCCCAAACCAGTGTTTGACTCCCGGCCGGTTAGAAACGCTTTTCTTTGTGTGATTTCGCTGGGGCTCTGATCCCGAGGTCGTTAAGAGGATCCCGAGGTCGTTAAGAGAATCCAAACATTAATGTATAAAAAATATATGGCTTATTCAAATATGGAAAAACACGTCTAAAAGTGCAAAATTTATCATATACATGCACACGCACACACACACACACACACACACAATATATATATATATATATATATATATATATATATATATATATATATATATATATATATATATATATATATATACATATGTGTGTATGTAATACGCAAATACATACGTGTGTGGTTGCGTGTGGGGATGTGTGTATGAGGCAAGATAACAGGGGAAAATTTTTGGTTTCAAAAGAAAATGTGATGAGATGCTTTGACGAAAGTGAGGTGAACCGAATAAACATATCAGTTTCAGGGATATAGTCGAGTGGCGAGTTAAAATGGAATTTTATCAAATATAGGACGAGAGAGAGAGAGAGAGAGAGAGAGAGAGAGAGAGAGAGAGAGAGAGAGAGAGAGAGAGAGAGAGAGAGAGAGAGAGAGAGAGAGATGCTTTAAGATAATATAATTATTTATCGGCAATACTAAAACTTTAGTCAATAAAATTCCTATAATAGCAACAATAGCATTAGACTTAATAATTATAATGATAATGAATAAACAGAGCAACCATAATAATATTTTGAACCATCATAATAATAATAATAATAATAATAATAATAATAATAATAATAATAATAATAATAATAATAATAATGTTTCTCTCTCTCTCTCTCTCTCTCTCTCTCTCTCTCTCTCTCTCTCTCTCTCTCTCTCTCTCTCTCTCTCTCTGTTTCTCTTCAGCCTTCAAAAAATTCCTTTTATGACCAAAGAGTCCCTAATTTCCACCTCAGTTGAGACTTTGCATTGTTAGGTTATTTGCTTTTTTTTAATTTTCCCTTTTGTTTCTTTATGGTTTTACTTTTTACAGAATAAATTACTGGCCTTGTCTTTGCAAATTTCGTTGAAGAGCTTAAAAAAACAGACTTATTTGAATAGCTTTGGGCCATGATCCGTATATTGCTGTAATTAAATACTGACGCTAGAGAGTTCATGCCGACTACGGCTTCGACTGACGTGGAAAATAGAATTAAAAGATTAATAAAAAGTAATAGCTAATCAAAATCAATGTTAAATCATTGAGGACACAAACAAAATCATCCTCTTTAATATCGTTTTGCGTACACTACTCACCTTTTCAACTAGGCGCTTTGTAGAATTTAAAAATTTAAATGCTTTTCAATATTAGTTACTGTATTCTATACTCTTGTACTCTTTTCATCCTTCTGGTTTCAGAGATGGCAAGAATATTGTTAACTCCATGCCGTAATTCTGAATAAATATCCAACAGATTTTGTAGGTTCGAGAACAAATCCCTCAGATGAATATTGGGAGTTAAATGACAGGACAGGATTAGAAATGAAACTATAAGAGAGATTACTCAAGTCCCATATGTGGAGTGGACGCGATCATGGTGAGGGGTAGATGGAGCAGGTTTGGGCATGCTCTTTACATTCCCCAAGAAAGATTAGTTCACAAAAGATTTAACTGGGCTCAGCAAGGCACTAAAAGAGTTGGAAGACCCAAGCCTACATGGGTGAGGACTAATAAGCGTGAAGTAAGAGGCGATGAATGGAGAAGTGTTGATTTAAAAGCTCAAGATAGCGACGACTGGTGAAATCTAACTGAGGCCTTTTGCGTCAATGGGCGTAGGAGGGGATTATGATAATGAGCTTGGCTTTCCAGTGAGCATATACCCATTAAAAAATGAAAAGACTTCTGATCAGCTAGTAAAGGATATCAGTGAACAAACACACTCTCTCTCTCTCTCTCTCTCTCTCTCTCTCTCTCTCTCTCTCTCTCTCTCTCTCTCTCTCTCTCTCTCTCTCTCTCTCTCTCAATTACCTGGCCTTGTTGAGAGCTAACCCCACTTGACTTATGTAATAAAATGATGCTGTGGGGAATTTTGCCAATAATCGGCTTACTTTTCGGCTAAGAGGGAAACGCACGTCAATATGAGTTAGATGTTGGTAAGGTTTTTTATAGCTCCAATAAAGAGTTAAACTTTTCTTTCCGTGGCTTCTCATAAATATTATGCTCATCAAGTGTTAGATCTATTTATGCACATACCGTGTAAGTCTTTCTGTCACATATTATATAATAAATCGACAAATTATAGTATCGAAGAGATGTCACTTGTTTTAATGCATATGTTCCCAATCACATAATTTTATATACATGATATGTACATTAATTTCTAACACCGCTCTACCAACACAGTGGTATGTAACATAGCTGATTTTATTTCATCATGAATCAAAGTAATGTACCAGATCTGAAGTTTTAGAGTTTTGCTAAAGATGTTGAAACCTAAGACTCTAAAAGGAGAGAAAAAAAACATTAACCAGAAGATTATAGGCTTGTAAACATAAAAGTACACACATATTCACAGACGCACACACACTGTATATATATATATATATATATATATATATATATATATATATATATATATATATATATATATATATATATATATATATACATATATATATATATATATATATATATATATATATGTATATATATATATATATATATATATATATATATATATATATATATATATATATATATATATATATATATATATATATATATGCATGTGTGTAAGGAAATACAAATATGTTTGCGTTGTATAAATGCATATCTTTTGCAACTATCAATCTAATAATTGCAATACCATTTCTCGACGAAAATTGTCATGACATCGGGTGATGGCATGAATGATTCTTCTCACGCCAGGTTGTTGCCAAAAATGTATGGTCAACTTCCCATACACGAAACCTCAATATTTCAAACTATGACGTCACGAGTGTCTTGCCCTTTTCTGGTGTCTCTGGCATAAATCAACTGCTCTGGTGACGACTCTTCTATTCAACGGTTTCTGAGGTCTTTGAGAATTGCTTCTCTTTTATTTTCAATGTCCCTATATGCTTCATTCAATATACTGCTGCTTCTGGGAGGCATTCTTCAACCCAATCAATGCCATAGTATATTAAATGATAACACTGTTGTAATCTTATTAAGTTTATGCTTATCTAATCATCGCTATTCTAGATAATCCAATTCTAATTTCCAGCCTTTAGGCCTTTAGGATATTATTCTAATATCCTCTGTATCATTACGAAGTAATGGAAGTACAATAATATTAAGATCACTAGATATAGTATATTTCATCCACAAATATAGATTTTCGATCTTTCATAAGAAAAAAAAATATACTGTGAAGAACGATCTGTCGCCTTATAGTTTATTGTTCATTCAAGATAATTTATAACTGTCATATTTTAGGACCTTTTAACGCAAATTGTATTCATAGCAACAATAACTCTTTTTTTTCTATTTTTTTTTTTTAGGTTTTTTTTTTACTGGTCTTTTTCTCTCAGTAATGTCAAAATAAAAAACTTCATAAATCACGTTTACGACCATAGAAAGGAAGGGAAGTCAAATTATAAAGCATTTTTTCATAAACGAAAAACTCGCGTAATATACATAATTGGAAATAGAGTTCCACGGGGACTCATTTTTCAAGAGAACAGTTTTACGGATAAAATTCCACAATCTATCATCACTAGACTGCTCCCCACATAAAAAAATTCTTATCTCAACTAAATTACTTCCTGTGTTTTGGGTAATTTTCCAGTTGACTCATTTACTACTGGACAATGTGTTTATAAACGGTTAAGGCTATGTTCCAAGGCTCATTACAAAAGTTTGCGATAAACACACACACACACACACACACACACACATATATATATATATATATATATATATATATATATATATATATATATATATATATATATATATATATATATATATATATATATATGGGTACGGGTATATACACACGCAAACGTATATATATATATATATATATATATATATATATATATATATATATATATATATATATATATATATATATATATATGTGTGTGTGTGTGTGTGTGCGCGCGCGTTTGTGTCCGTGTATAAATCATTTCATTAGTTTCGAAGTTTCACAAATTTTTGAATGGCTCACTAATTCTAGTATGATAGAAATAAATTATCTACCTATGCTGAAATGTTTCGCTTAAATACCTCAAACTCATAAACAAAGTAAGTTATACAAAAATATTTATAAGTAGTAACAGTTTAGCTATATTATATAACTAACTAAATGTGTTTTTATGTAAAGACAAAACAAAATTGGCAAGGTCATCTTCTATTAAATTCTCAGAAATGCCTAAGTCTAGCTTATTAATAAGAAAAAAGATGATTATATTGAAAATCTTAAGGTTTAAAATGTTTAAGTTCATTATAAGCACAATTATAAAACCTGATATCTAGCATTATTATTGAAATTTTAAGTAATACACTACAAACAGTTGTAGTTGATGGGCACCATAGTAAGAAAAGGAATGTGATATATGATGTTCCTCAAAATAATGCTCTTGACCCATTACTTTTCGTACTATATAAACATATGGGGTTTGGACTAGAAAACAAACTCGTTGCATATGCAGATGATGCATCAATTTCATCTCCTGAATGTAGATCTGGGGTTGCTGAATCACTTTATAGGGATCCCTGTGCTACTCTGTAGGTAGTCTGGGCGATGTCCTCTTCATCAACATGACTCTCCATCTCAGAGTGACCCGGCAAATTCCTGGGGAATAGAGAACAGCTGACTTTCTTCGATTTCTTAAAGCAGTATCTTAGGTATGGTAAGGCATTGAGGAAATTTTCTTTCAGACACTTTCTATTGAATGTAGGTACGTGATTTTCAAAGTTATCTGTGACTTCAATATCTTCCATAGATAGTTATACTTGGTACTGTGTCTGAAAATCAATCAAGTTAATCAGCCTAAGCAGATTTTCGCACTGTAGCAAGGGTTCTTCGTAGCCTGTTCTGTTGTTCATGGAAAACCTGCTTTGTTCTGCAGGTTTCGTACTACTGAATGTGCATCCCCTAGGGCAATGCATGTGTTCAGTCTTTTCTAAGTGTGTCATTATTGGATCCTTCAGAAGCTTATTTAAGACTGTCCTCCCCTGATAGAAATGCCCTTCATCATCTTTCTGACAGGATAAACATTGTTCCTTATACAGTGGATATGTATGGAACCTCGTGAATGATGTTCAAGAGCCGGATGTTGATGACCCAGTAGCTAATGCATGTGCATGACGATCTCGGACACTTTATTTTGTCTATATTAGTTATATTTGCATAGCAACTACGATAATACACTGATTCATTAGTACAGCATGTATTCTTTGTACTTCTTTGCAGTCATCCTTGGACATTAACATAGTTTCCATCATTAGTAGGAGCATATCCCATGATTTTTCCCAAATTCCTCCTTTATAGCATCAGACTGGCACAGCATACACTGCTTCAAGTTGATAAACTCCAGACTGTCACAAGTAGCTTCTTCAGCAAGTACAGACCTACTACAATATTCACACCATTTCATAAATATATGCTTATGGTGGGTGCTTAGTACAGGTACTATGGCGTAATGATCGATGGTCTTTCAATATTACCAAGTATTTGCAAGAACTGTTGTAACAAATATATCAGAATATCTCCACTATGAGTATTGGATTCCTTGACGTACTATCACCAATCAACAGTGGCCAGACATATCTAAGGACATGTCTGAGGCTTATGTCCCGCAGTGGACTAAAACAGCTGCATGTGTTATATATATGTACGCAATTTTTGGTCAAGGTTTTGCGACGTATCATGTGACACAGCCATATAATACATACCCAAAGAAGGGGGAGGGGGGTGGATAAGGCAATTTTTGCATGCAGAGGCACACCTCTCTGGAAGGTAACCTCTTTCTGAATGCAGATATAAAGTTAAGTTTAACCTTCAGCTACTGATTCCTCTATTCTCTTGTAATGCCATACTGCCATATATCTCTCATCTCGATAATCAAATTTATTGTGATTGAATTATTCAGATATTAATATAACTGTCTATGTATAGAGTAATTTTTGTGTTTGAATTGCTTATGGTACTCAAGTGTTAACATCCTGTTTAAGTCTAGTACCATTTTTGTGTTTGAATTGCCAATGGTATTCAAGCGTTAACACGATCATCTAAGCCTGGTGCCAATTTTGTGTTTGATTTAGAGAAACAAAATGCTTTGTCGCTCGGACTAATCATAAAGCCTAAACTAATAAGTATCTTGATGTTAACGAAATTAAACTTGTATATCAATATGCTGATCGAAACTAATTGTATAGTTGGACCAACGCTATGCCTGTAGTAGTATTTAAGTGTCTTTGGAGTTTCTTTAATTAAATACGATACGTTTGAGATTTCTTACGATTTAGTACAGGTGAGTTTGGGTCAAGATGCACAATAAGTGAACATGTAAAATATATAAAGTGAAACCTGCTTGATGCAATCAACTCTTTATTGTAATAAATGATATTTTTTAAAGTATATTTTCTTTAAATATGTAATAAACCTTCACTACATTTTATTACTTTTAATAAACAATTTTGTAAGCCATTCGTATTATTTAATCTTTTGACTTTTCTGTATAACTCTCTTACCACATCGAATCTGGTCATTATTACTCTTAGCGGTATTTAAGTCGTAGACCTACAAGAACCCAAGTTAGAGCATTTCAGATAATTGATTACCCTGAATGATTTTTTTAACTATTAAAACCACAGAATTTAACATGCATACACGTGTGTCATTTACGAAAATAAGCTATCGTATAGTAAATTCCCTTAAAATATGTAAATCTATAAGAAGAATATTCAGTATTCCAAACCTTATCTCTCTCCGAATACGCTCTTAACCTAATTTTAGTCAGAAGTGAGGGACGGGGGTGGGGGGAGCGGCATCATAAGTCTCATCTGAAAGATGCTTGCAAAAGCTTTACGTTTGTCAGGTGGCAAATTAGCATTACTCAGGAAAAAAATTTATGGTCCGTGACCGTGTATCATAAATTCTCTTATCAGACTCCCGCAGAAGCGGCCAGAGAGGAGCATAATCAGTATAAAATTGCAGAAATATGAAGCATGCTGGCACTATAGCCGTCTCGTTTACTGCCGTGAAAATCGAGTGTATGTTCGTATGTTCGTGTATCATGAAAAGGTGATGGATCTACCCGTAATTTATTTATTTTTTATTTTTTTTTTTTTTGAAACAACACCAGTCATTCGGACATCCATTTTTATATTGTATAACAACAAGCGAAGCGTCATCAGTAACATGATTCCCCTGGTAATTAGATACTTTGGAGTTTCATAATTACTTTTATGTCCCCGGTTCGACCTTACAACTGCTCTCTCTCTCTCTCTCTCTCTCTCTCTCTCTCTCTCTCTCTCTCTCTCTCTCTCTCTCTCTCTCTCTCTCTCCCCTCAACTAATGAATATACAAACAACCAAATTTAGGAGTATAATATTTTCAAACATATAAGATATCTTTTCCTGGAACTTTTACCTTCTAATTTACCAATTAATATGTAATGGATTATCACTCTGGAACGTTTAGATGTACATAACATAGAATAGATTACTATCTTTAAACATAATTAAGTAAAACGAGATTAATATTTTTTTCACTTACATGCCGCATAAATACTATTTGATAAAAAAAAAAAAAAAAAAAGAATAGTAGGAGTATCAGAAGCTTTGGAATACCCACATAATCTTATACAGACAGACATACACAGACATAAACACCCACACACGGAGAATCAGTGTTCTTTAGCCAGCCCTCAACAAAAACCCAATGGATGTAAATGCTTTTTACATTGATATGGCATTCCAATTCAATTTAGAATCACAACAATAAAAAGCTTGGAAAACCTTACTGTCACTGAAACAATATTAAAGTTGCACAATACCTTTGCAAAAAATATTCTTTTCCTGCTCTACCTTAGATCTCCAATACGAGAAAGAACCCGACTTTCCATCATCCGAATGCCTTTTTAAACTGCTTAAACCATTTGATAGGAATTTCAGAGGATACTAAATTTCATGTAACATACTACTGAAAGTTCTTTTTCATTCTTTCTTTGGCCACAACGTGATGGATATTGCCTATATATTTGACTCTTTCATTATTTTTCATTTCACATCAGGAACAAATGGTAACCAATATATAAAGTTTAATGTCCTCATCGTTTCCTATAATTTTACCTGTTGAATATTTTATAAACGTTTTTCCATAATAATTATACAACCAACGTTTTGCATTTCAAAATGCCAAAAGCCACCAGCCAATAGACACTGTTCAGAAATTCCCCATGTAATTTTTTCTATTCAGAGGATTTCTAGTGACTGACGCTGTAAGAATATAGATAGTGTAAAATAATGTGATGTGAACCTGAAAAGTGCAGAAGTGATCATGTAAAGTGCGGGAAACATTAATTATTGAGGTGTACAACCTATGCTTACACAATATGCCCTGGGGTAATCTTGCCATTGGGGTGGAGGTTGCGTCATAGATACCGTTTTCTATGGCTTCACCTTATCAAACTTGTGTCGCTATGCAAAATAATCCTCAGAATGGGAACAGATCAAATTTTGAGAAGAAATGACTCCATAGGGCTGAATTTTTCGGCTTAGGGCACAATGGATATGGTGATAAATGTTTTAATAAAATGAAAATCAACATAACAAACATCATCGGTATACAAAACATCAGTAGGAACAAAGTAATGGTAAAGTTGGAGTCACCAGGGATATTTACGAGTATTGTCAGGAATTATAAGGACGGGGTGATTGTATTGAGTGATATAGAAATAAGGAGTTTTCCTATTGGAATATCAGACGAGTCTGTTTCTTCTATTTTGAAAAGATATTAAAAAGTGGAAGGTATATGACATAATAGATTTAACAGCATGGGACCCTTCACTGGCAAGCTCAATGGGACTTTAGACTGTTAAGATGATGTTGACAGAGAATACTCGCTCCTCAATAGCTGGTTTAAACTAATATGATAACCTTATATTATAAGCAGCAGCGAACGTGATACAGATGTGGACAAAAAACTATTTAGTGAAAGCCTGTACATGGGAAATTGGAGAACACTGGCTTAGTTTAAATGAGGAAAACTTTCCTGTAATCACACACAGGATTGTTAAAGAAAAAGAAATACATTATTAATGAAACATTGAAGATTGAATTGAGGAAGCAGGAGAGAGATTAGAAACTGAGGAAGAAAGAATGGTTGAAACTATTAATGATGAAAGCAACTCTGAAGAAGCGAAGAAGACATAGGTTTAAAACAGACTTTATTAGGCTGGCAAGAAATCAGTTATGAAATGTAAACCGAGAATAGAACTACGGATGATGACGATGAAAAAAAAGGAGAGTTGTTCCCTGAGATCTCCCAGATCCAGAGTGAGGGACTGGTTCAAATGAAAGTCCTAGTTGATTCACACATGGAAGATAAAGGCGATGATAGTATATCCAAGGATGTAGGATATAGACCTTGAGTATATCAGCGTTAACTCAAAAATCTTTGCTAAAGCATGGTACACATATCACATATATACCGTCTAAATAGAAATTTTGGAAATCAGAAGAATAATGTATTTTTAATTCCTTGTGGAATGGAAAATATCACCCGTTAAATAGAACAGCAATGTATATGCCAAGGGAAACTGGAGTTGTTGGAATAATAAACGTGATGATAAGAGCTATGTCAACATTTTTCTTCACGTGTTTCACGTCTATTTAAAGCAATGGGATATGAACTTCGGTGTTTTTGTTGTAAGCTTAGGACGGTGTATCTTGCAGACTTTGAAAACATAAAATGTGAAAAATACACTTCAATTAATACAGTGCAAGAATTGAAGAGAATTACCCAATATTCAGGGAAGATATTTGGAAAATTTTAATGAATGATTTATAAATACGGGAAAATCCTATTGAAGTATTTACAAGAAATTCTTGCATCGAAAGACAGGCTCTTTCAGATGAATATTTCTAGTCTCTTTGGAATAAACAGAAAATACAATTAATTAGTGTTATGTTTCATAAGAGTATTGAAACTTTTTACTAGTGGTTTCTCTCAATATTGAGATATATATTCAATATAGATTTAAACACCCAAGATCGGATTTCAAAGGTTACTCAGAAAAAGACTGAAGCACAACAGTGATGTTCGTTATAAATTATTTAAGTTAAATTCGGTTCAGGTACAAATGAGGGTTTAATTGACACTTATAAAAGACAATTATTAAATTTATGGAGAGTGAAGTCTTTAATAATAGATATATACTGACAAAATCATGTTAACAAACGTAAAAACTATTTTTCAGAAAATTACCTGAATATGGAACATCTGTATCTATCACGTTCGTATCTATAAGTTGTGTGTTTTGTGGAATAAACTTATGAATATAAATATAAATATTATGAACTTATTCTAAAGTTTAACGACTATAATTCTTTTTCAAAAAAAAAAAAAAAAATTACTAATACGTTTACTTCCTTTACTTTATATATCTCGATTTCTAAACAATTAAATTAGCCCCATTTCCTTTCCGTCTATGTACTGTTTACTTCGCTTTCGAAACATTTATACCGATATACATTCATAGAAATGGATTCCTATATTTTTTCTGAAAAATTGCTCGAGACTGCTGGCATTTTAAGCATCGGAAAGAACTCTTAACTAGAAAGGCAACATTTGTAAAGCAAATCCAGCGTACATTTCACTGTATCTCCCTCCCCATGTGAAAATGGACTCTTCTAAACACACATTTTCGGTCTAAAACTGGCCGAAATCTCACACCCAAGAAATCATTCTGAAGTGATGTATGCAAAAATTCTGTATAACATCCTGTAGGTATATATCATGGGCATTTCCATGCAAAACTTCAGGTCCTATGGTTTAAATACCAGGGTATAGGAACAAAAAACCACACATATTTTAGTTAATAAATAGTTGAAAATGACTAAAGTTAATACTTTTGAAGTGTTGTATAGACACACATTTCTTACATACTGTAGACATATATCCAAGGTACCCTCATGCGAAATATCAGGTCATTTAGTGTAACTGAGCCGAAAATGAAAAATTTTCAACAAACGTATGACAAAAATGTTGATGACTTACTATTGGTATGTACCTAATGCCCCTTCCGTACCAAATTTCAGGTCATTCGTATATATTACCAAGGACATACGCAGACCAAAATATACATTTGTCATATATAATATATATATATATATATATGATATATATATATATATATATATATATATATATATATATATATATATATATATATATATATATATATATATATATATATATATATATATATATATATATATGGCCCAGAAATGACTGAGATGAACCGATTTTAAGATTTGACAGCAGGAGGAGAAGAAACGTCAGGAAACACAATTTATTTCCCTCCCATGGAGTGAAATACAAACATCAGGTTGCTACTAGTTTTGCAATTTACGGAATGTCATGTTAGCCAAGGACTGTGTAAATGTTTACTGTCTTTAATTCCTAATTACAGAACCCCAATGCTTCAATACTGTTGAAATAGATGAAAACGAGGACATTTTGCAACAAACTTTACTATATTTAATCTGGAGAGATGGGAAATATTTAATTGACAGTAAAACCACTGTCCTTCTTGGAGCTTACTGGATAACGTGGTTTACCTCATTAGTAGTTATTAACAACCCCTGAAGATATGTTTGTTCAAATAAATATGGAAAAAATATCACCCTTTCACGCCGGATGTAGCAGAAAATATATATATAAAAAATAAGAATCTTTCCAAATAATAACGTTGTAGAACTACCATTTTTATTAATTTTGTATTGAAAGTAACATTTTTGGGTATATTACACCCACTAATTTTATAATAAAAAAATCGTTTTTATTTTAATAGTTATAGTAGATACTATACACTAAACATAATAACGTTTGAAGAGAGCTTTCTTCTCAAAGGATGCTGCTTTATGTGGAAAGAGGGGAAAGCAAAATATGGAATTACGGTTCTATGGCTACTTGAATGTGTTGGCCCAATAATACCCGATAACTACTAACACACACATGATTGAAGAAAGTCTGCTCTTCTAAAATACAAATTTTCGGTCTAAAGATGGCCGAAATCCACCCCCACCCCCCCCCCCCCCTCACACACACACACAAAATTATTCTGAAGTGGTATATGGGAAAAAAAAAAAGTGTACAACATCGTGTGGGCATATATTAAAAGTATTTCCATACGGAATTTCGAGTCCCATGTTTTAAATACCAGGATGTAGGAGAGAAAAAAAAAAGTTTGAAATCGCTAAAATAACTCTTTTAAAGTCATGTATACGAATAAAGGTCTTTGAAAGAAAATTCATTATCTAATTACATTTTGCAATAAATATTATCTTTTTGTTCTATTCCTTCCCCTTTGCTCTCCAACATCCTTATACAGAACTGTTATTTATTATCAAGTTATAAATACAAAATGGACTGAAGAGGGGAAACGAAAGAAAGAAATGAGCAATCTCACTTAATGTCACATGTCACTGTGCACCCCGTTTAATACATCGGATCAGTAAACATTACCATTTCTTCCAAATGGAAAAAATATACATTCAGCCGTAAATACAAAACAGTGCCGCAATCCCTCCGTCATTCTGGTTTAAATTAATCCGCACATTGCTTGCTGATATAGAAAAATATCATTTGAAAAAAGTAATTAAGCGCCCTAACTGATTGAATTCCCCGTGACGATGACAGCGCTCTCTAATGACAAACGCCTGGTGGCAAGTCTGTTTGAATGAAAGGTTATTTGGAGTTTTGTACAGACCACCCGTTGTTAATTGATTATCACGCGGTCCAAGATAAACAGCCAATCATTAGATTTTTGTTTAAACTACCAATCATTCGATTTCTGCAAAAATGTCAACTAATATCAATATTTTGAAGCGATTGTATTGAAAAACGCATTTGTCTTCCAGCGTTCTAGGATTTTCTCACTCTTCTTTTTATTCAATTTATAATTCATGAATGTGCATTTGCTGAAACATCAACCAAATATTAGTAGCTTAAAAGAAGTGAGTTCAGGATACAATGATTGCCTGTAATTACTGAAAGTAACAACCTGGTCCCTCACAAAAAAAAATTCTTTATATTGAAGAATACACAAAATATTTTCCCAAAGATATATTTGGTTAAGTCACGCAGCTCTTCCGAGACTTGGTGATAGTAATAAAAATAGCTTTAGGCTTACATTCTCCGTGCCTTACTGTTAACCTTTTTTATAACATTAATATTGGGATTTATTTCAGTATAATTTCAAGAGACATGTAAAGATTGAACGTGTACGCAGTTTTGAGTTCTGATAAGATACGTCTGTGAGGTACTTGAAAAACCCATCATAGTAAGCCATCAAAACCCCACTTTGAGCAACAATTGTTCCGACTGATTGAAGGACAACGGGGGGGGGGGGGGGGGGGGGCTCTTGGCACAAGGTACTAGTCCCCAGACAGGAGACGGTATAACTAAAGAAAATCTACCAGATTATTATGCAAATATCTACGTGAGCATCGGTACGCCCTATGGAATTTATTGTTTTTTTTTAAGTGCAATGGACACTTCTAACCGAGGTCTGAAGTTATTATGGAACAAGGTAAGGGAATAAAGGAAAGTGACGCTTAACCATCAAGAGAGACAGACTAAAAGCTGATAAGGTTGTGAGATGACTGTATGGGTCATGGTCAACTGACGCACTAAAATAATTCTATAGTTTAGAAAATGGGGAAAAAAATCGGTCAATGACTCATGTGATCTGAAGACTATCTAAAATATTGAGATTATGCATTGAAGATTTTAATTTTGTGTTTAACGAAGAGCACGACTGTACATACAACATGCGTTTTATTATGGGCTCCCCTATATCGGCCCCAAATGGCAAAAAATATTCTAAGCTCTCATGAAGAAAAATGGCTGACTGAATATCCTGGTGGCTTTAAAAATCTATTATTTAAGAGGTATGTTGCTGATACCTTTCTGGTAGAAATATTCATTTCACATTAGAAGATGGGTATGAAAATCAACTTAGCTTTCATAATAAAAATCTTAGGAAAAGTTCAACATATATTTTACTTTGGATTTTGTGAGTTTTAGGGGACAAACACTTACGGGTTTCGAATGAACTTTCATTGTCAAATGGACTTCAGTAGCCATGAAAGTTTAATTATAAACTGAATAATGCAATTCCTTTATAACATAGAGCATATTTTATTTGTAATTTTCACTGAGAATTGAATTTTCTCTGATTCTTTTTCATAAACAGTGTCTACCAACAAAAAACCTTGTATATAAGTAAATAAGACAAATAACCAATTAATTATTACATACTTAAATGAACTACAGTATACCACATCTTCTTGTAACATTAAGTCAACTTCCCTCTTTCATTTCATAAATTCACAAAAAGACCCTTCTTAACTACCTAAGTTTTATTAAACATATCAATCCCAACACATTTAATTTAATTGCAAATTGAAGGAGCATGCATTCTGTAATTTGTTTGTTTACAACTAACGTGTGAATCCGATCATATGAGTCATAACAGACAATTATTATTATAATTTTTGTTACTTGCTAAGCTACAACCATAATTGGAAAAGCAGGATGCTATAAGCCCAGGGGCTCTAACAGGGAAAATAGCTCAGTGAGGAAAGGACCCAAAGAAAAATTAAATATTTTAAGAGCAACGAGATTAAAATATATATCTCCTATATAAACTATAAAAACATCAAAATAAGAGGAAGAGAAATAAGATAGAATAGCGTGCCCAAGTGTACCCGCAAGCGATAGAACTCAAACCCAAGACAGTGGAAGACTATGGTACAGAGGCTATGGCACTATCCAAGACAAGAGAACAATGGTTTGATTTTGGAGTGTCCTTCAAATTACATATACTGTTATACTGAAAAATTAAATTTGCTTGTATATATATATATATATATATATATATATATATATATATATATATATATATATATATATATATATATATATATATATATATATATATATATATATATATATATATATACGGTTTCGCTGTATGATACAATATTATATGATATTTCCTTTTACAATATCCTCATGGTATAATAGTTCCTTTGCATCTTCCCAAGTTATACAATGAGTGTATTTATCCTTATGTTGAAATATACTAATGGGTCTATTCCCTGGTTTGACATTATATGCGCGCTGTATTAATCTCTATAGAGATCTTTAGCACCTTGTCCGAAATATTTTCTATTGCACTGATCACGTAAATGCATCTAAGATTTTGTATGTACATATATATATATATATATATATATATATATATATATATATATATATATATATATATATATATATATAGATAGATAGATAGATAGATAGATAGATAGATATCATATAGATAGATAGATAGATAGAAAGATAGATAGATAGATAGATAGATATCATATAGATAGATAGATAGATAGATAGATATATGTTTATATAATAATGTATAAACATATAAACATACAAGCAGGGATAATAATCCAAAATCAATTTCTCTATCACAATGTACCAACGAGTGTCACACAATTGTACATAATTCCTTTTGTATATATTATGCTTATTCTTGACTCTTCCCTGGCACTAAAACGAACATGAAAATTCATGTCTTCTTTTCTCCTCTGTAACATTGTCAATATTTGAACATGAAAATTCTTGTTGCTTTGAGATTTTGTATATAAGGGAGTGTGTTCTTTAATAAACAACTCAGTTGATTGCATCCTGCCTTTGAGTCATAACATCTCTCTCGGCACCGTCACATTGGTGACCCCGGAAGTCGACTCGCTCCCACTGCCTTCCACCCCCACCTCCTTCGCCCCTCCATCGTTGGTACTATGACGGACTCTACTACAGCAGTTGGCGCTGCGGCCGCCCCATTGAAACGTTCACCGTTCGCCAGCGGAGAGGCGTTTCCTTGGTTTCAGCGTGCAAAAGTCACGTTTCGCATCAACGGCGTGACTCGCTCAACCACCAAAGCAGATTATGTTCTCTTGGCGATACCCGAGGACACCTTCCCAGAAATATCCCACTGGCTTTATGAACAAGGAGACACACCAATAGCGTATGACGCCCTCAAAACATACCTTCTGCAGCAGTACTCGCCGTCGCTAGCAGCCCGTGTAGCAAAGCTTTTCAGCTCTCGCAACAACCGTTGGGGGACCAAAGGGCTACGCTTGCCCTCAGGGAAATGACCAGTATCGCTCGCCTTCAACCTGCCGCAGACGGCTCTCCTCATGAGGTGAACCTACTTTGTGCCCTTTGGATACGTCGTTTACCCGGACCTATACGCGCTGCCATACCCGATGTCGATAGTTTACCCATAAAGGACTTGATGACCAAAGCCGACGCCCTTATGGACAGCCACTTCAAGACCTCCATCAACGCCTCCACCCCTGATGAAGAGGATGCCTATTCAACGTCAACAGAAGCTGACATGAATGCCGTAGGACATACACGCCCACACCGTGACGTGCCGAAGCAGAGACAAAGCCGCCCACCACCCACCAATCGCTCGCGCCCCAACAAACAACTTCTATAGCCACTTACTACCTCCCATCCGCCGCAGTTTTGCTACTACCACTTCAAATTCGGGGCAACTGCGAAGAAATGTGCCAAGGATTGTCAGTGGCCAAAAAAATGTGTAAGTAGGCCATCGCTCGTGGCAGTGGCCTACCATGTTTCTAATCTTTTCTTTTTACAGGATGCAGGAACGGGCGTGCAATTTTTGGTAGACACGGGTGCTTGTCGTTCTCTTTTGCCAAGGAAACTCTTCAAGACACGACGTAGTCTGTCTACATCTGCCGACGCCCGATACCCAACTATGGTTAAGAGAACCTCACATTATCGTTTGGAAACGGTAAATTCAATTGGAAGTTTCTCGTTGCTGACGTTACCATGCAAATCCTCGGTGCGGATTTCCTCTCTCATTTCCACCTTCTGGTCGATGTCGCCCACCGGCGATTGGTCAACGCAGACTCGTACTTGTCGACACCTCTTCAACCCGCCCCTCTAACCTCGCTCTCCACATTAGCGCACCCACGGATGCCTACGCCCACCTCCTCAAGTCGTACCCGGAAGTTTTCCGTCCAGAACTTCGCCAAACGCCCACGGTTCCTGCCAAGCACGGTATTTATCACCATATCCAGATGACGAGACCCCCAGTCTTCGCAAATATCAGACGTCTGGCACCGGAACGATTGGCAGCCGCCAAACAGACGTTCGCCGAAATGGAGGAAATGGGCCTTTGCCAAAAGGCCTCCAGCCCATGGTCGTCACCCTTACACATCTTTCTGAAAAAAGACGGCTCCCTCCGTCCGTGCGGGGATTACAGGCGCCTGAACATACAAACAGAACCGGATCACTACCCCCTCCCAAACATTGCCGACGTGACCTCCTAACTGCACAAAGCAAAGGTTTTCTCTACGCTCGATCTCCTGAAGGGGTATTATCAGGTGCCTATGAACCCAGAAGACATCCCCAAGACTGCCATCACCACTCCGTTTGGAACATACACCTTCAATTACTCCTGTTTTGGCCTTCGTAATGCTGGGGCAATGTTCCAACGTCTCATGGATGGCATCTTAGGAGACCTCCCTTTCTGTGTATGTTATGTGGACGACATACTTGTGTTCTCCTCCTCAAAAGAGGAACACCTCCATCACCTGCGCATCGTGCTCGACCGCCTGCAACAAAACGGCCTTGTAGTCCGGTACGACAAGTGTACCTTTGGCGCCAACGAAGTGTTGTTCTTAGGGCACCGCATCACTCCTGAAGGTGTCCATCCCCTCCCTGAGAAGGTAGCAGCCGTTCAGAACTTCCCCGTGCCCTCGACCGTCAAAGCTCTGCAGGAATTATTAGGCATGATCAGCTATTATCACCGTTTTCTGCCAGCCATTGCCGCCACTCTTGCTCCCCTCTACGCCTACCTCAAGGGCAAGCCAAAGGACCTGAAATGGGGTCCCCTTCAAGAAGCAGCCTTCTGCAATGCAAAGAAGGCCCTATCAACTGCTGCGGCTCTCCCTTTTCCTATCCCACATGCCCCTCTCGTTCTCTCCACCGATGCCAGCGATGTCGCTATTGGTGCAGTACTCGAGCAGGTGGTCAATGGCTCGCCCCGCCCATTGGCGTTCTTCAGCAGAAAACTGTCCAAGGCAGAATCGGGTTATTCTACCTTCGATCGAGAATTGCTGGCGGTGCACTTGGCTGTCCGTCACTTTCGCCATTTCTTAGAAGGTACGCTCTTCATCATTCGCACAGACCACATGCCTCTGGTGCACATCTTTACTCGACAGTCTGATGCCTGGTCCGCCCGGCAACGCCGACATCTCTCCGCCGTGGCTGAATACAATTGCACCCTCCAATACGTCCCTGGGAAAATGAATCCCGTTGCCGATGCCCTGTCAAGAAACATGTTGGCTGTCGTTCAATTGGGATTGGATTACAACACCCTGGCTGAAGCCCAACGACAGGATCCAGAGTATCAAGCATGTAGGACATCCTGCACGTCCATCCGTTGGGAAGACTTTCCCCTCGAAGACTCCAAAACCACCCTCCTCTGTGACGTCAGTACTGGCAGACCGCGACCTTGGATTCCTGCTCCCATGCGCCGACAGGTGTTTGATTTCATTCACGGCCTTTCACATCCCTCGTGCCGTTCTACTGCACAGCTGCTGAAGGCAAAGTTCATTTTGCACGGCATTTCTAAGGATGCTAAGGATTAGGTCCACGCCTGTACTTCTTGCCAAACTTCCAAAGTACATCGACACACGGATTCAGGATTGGGCACCTTTCCTCAACCTCAGCGTCGTTTCGCACACATTCACGTCGACGTTGTAGGCCCCCTACCCACATCACAAGGACATCGTTACCTGTTTACCATCATCGACCGCTCCACCCGTTGGCCTGAAGCCATTCCCATGGAAACTGCAACGTCCGCCTCGTGTACATCTGCCTTACTCTCTGGATGGATTGCAAGACTTGGTATCCCTGAACATATTACTTCTGACAGGGGAACCACTTTCACCTCTCAATTGTGGAAATCATTAGCGAATCTCCTAGGCATCACTCTACATCAGACAACGGCCTACAACCCCGCTGCCAATGGAATGGTTGAACGTTTTCATCGCACCCTCAAAGCAGCTTTGATGTCCCGCTGCAAGGATTGCAACTGGTTTACTCAGCTTCCCTGGGTCCTCCTGGGACTAAGGACCACTCCTAAAGACACCCTCGACGTCTCGGCAGCTGAAATGGTGTATGGCGACCCGTTGGTCGTCCCTGCCGAATTTTTTCCTTCTACAACCTCCTCCGACGATCTCCAGTGCATACGTCACGTCGTGGGAAAATTTACTCCATGCCGCCAGACTTACAAGCCCCCAGCAAAGCACCACATACCAACAGACTTGCACTCTGCAACGCACGTCTTCCAGCGCAACGACACTAGCAAGCCACCACTAACGCCCCCTTACACGGGCCCTTTCCTTATGATCCGACGCAGTCCGAAAGCATTCCTACTAAACATTCGTAGCAAAGAAGACTGGGTCTCTATTGATCGTCTAAAACCTGCTTATCTCCTGCCAGATGACCCGCCTACAGTTCGCCTCTCTAGATCAGGGCGCCCTATTTAACTTGTACAGTATGTCATTTTTAGGGGGGAGCCATGTACCAACCGTGTGTCACACAATTGTACATAATTCCTTTTGTATATATTATGCTTATTCTTCGCTCTTCCCTGGCACTAAAACGAACATGAAAATTCATGTCTTCTTTTCTCCTCTGTAACATTGTCAATATTTGAACATGAAAATTTTTGTTGCTCTGAGATTTCGTATATAAGGAAGTGTGTTCTTTAATAAACAACTCAGTTGATTGCATCCTGCCTTTGAGTCATAACCTCTCTCTCGGCACCGTCATAACCGCCTCTGAAGAGTAACGGGAGATAACGCGAAAGCCAACGTGTTTAACGATAGAAGAAATGGAATGAGCCATAAACCGTTAATACAATTATACTTGCAATGTGAGTATGTTGGTATAAGTCTCAGTTATGAAAATAAGAACTAATCTGTCACTGAATTAACTCGAGATAAGATTTCTTACCAGTATATTCTTCTTCATTAGTATAATGGCCTGCTCTCTCTCTCTCTCTCTCTCTCTCTCTCTCTCTCTCTCTCTCTCTCTCTCTCTCTCTCTCTCTCTGTGTGTGTACTACTTTGGCATTTTACGAATAGCAATTTTTTTTTTTTTTTTTGCATTTTATTTCAACTTTTGGTTGCGTTTTTCTTTTCATTTACAAGCAATTTGCTTCATTGCGTCAAGTACATTTACCTTTCGTTTTGCACTTATCTTCGTATATCATCTATCCTAACAAAAAAGGTCTTATCCCCGATTGAATGATTCACGTCAAAAAGAGTTTATCTTTTTAGAGTGGATGAAGCACGTGAGTAGAGAGAGAGAGAGAGAGAGAGAGAGAGAGAGAGAGAGAGAGAGAGAGATCACCTACTCATAATCACTTGTTCGATTACTAATAACTTAATTCGATTGTATGGAGAATTAAAATAAATATGTCAAATTAGAGAACGGTTTCCCCGAACGAGACTTTCAATTCGTCTCTAATAAGAGCGTTTGGCTTTGAGGACATAAACTCTGCCAAGGAAAACAGTTTCGAAATTTGTCTATTATTCAGAACCGTAGTTGTTCGAATCTGGAAAACGAGGATCACAAACAAGAAAAGGAAATGTTTTATTCATTAACGAAGGGCTTGCATCATACCACTTCAAGAACTGCAAATACTCGATAAAAACTTGTACAAACCTATATTTTGTAAACAAACAAAAACATGAATCCATAATCTTATGACAAAACTTAAAGAACATATTGCTTCATACTTCATCTGATTTATCTCTCTCTCTCTCTAGATAGATAGATAGATAGATAGATAGATAAATAAATAGATAGATAGATATTTAGATAGATAGATAGATAGATAGGTAGATAGATAGATATACAGTATATAAAGAATGGCCTTTTCGGTTCTAGAAAGCTTCATATTTACCAGAAAAGTGATTAAAGGCTTAGAATTCAACATTCCGGCGTTTCCCAACTTTTTTCCAAATGCTTGGTTTTAATAAGAATAGTCCAAAATGTAGAAGTTTCTGCTTCCAATCGCTTTTCTGGTATACACACACACACACACACACACACACACACACACATATATATATATATAGATATTATATATATATATATATATATATATATATATATATATATAAATATACATATATATACACTTATATATACACACATACATATATATATATATATATATATATATATATATATATATATATATATATGGACATGAGTCGCGGTATGACAATGAAACAATATCCAACAGGTTTTTGAGATTTGAGAACAAAGCCCTCAGAAGAACATTGGGGGTGAAATGGCACGACAGGATTAGAAATAAAACTATAAGAGAGATTACGCGAATGCCATATGTGGATGAAATCATTCTGAGGGGTGAATGTAGATGGTTTGGTCGTGTTCTTCTCACTAACCAAGAGAGACTCGTTCACCAAAATAAAATTCCAACTGGGTTCAGCAAGGCACTAGAAGAGTTGGAAGACCCAGGCCTACATGGCTGAGGACTATGAAGCATGAAGTAGTAGATAATAAGTGGAGAAGTATTGATTTAAAATCACAAGATAGAGACGACAGGCAAAATCTAACCGGGTCCACTTTGCGTCAATGGGCGTATTGGAAGATGCTGATGTTGACATATGTAAAGAGAGAGAAGAGAGAGAGAGAGAGAGAGAGAGAGAGAGTTTGGTGTGTTTCCTAGCACCGTGACTTACCCATAAATACTCCGCAGGTTAATTTGTTTATGACGTCTGCCAAGATTCAACGTTTCTTAGTTACGCTTATCGGAGCGCCATTACACCATTTCCCGAAAGAGGCAGGTTCCAACGACAAGCAGATTATGAAGTCTTTTTCGTTTAATCTCTAATTACTAATTCAAAAAAGGACGATAGAATAAAGAATTTTCAGATTTTTAGAATCTTCGTTCATTTGTTCAAAAGGTTTGTCAGCCTAACATTAACCTATGACAATTACTAATGACCTTGAAATGAACAAAAATGCTCTCTCTCCTCTCTCTCTCTCTCTCTCTCTCTCTCTCTCTCTCTCTCTCTCTCTCTCTCTCTCTCTCTCTCTCTCTCCAATTTATATATTATTTTTTTCACCTACCTTAAATTCCTCTTTTCTTACCTCTCATAGGACGTATCCATATTAATCAAACTCAATTTCACAGAACCATACTTCTTCCCCACTCTCTCATATATATATATATATATATATATATATATATATATATAATTATATATATATATATATATATATATATATATATATATATATATATATATATATATATATATATATATATATATATATATATATATATATATATATATATATATATATATATATATATATATATATATATACAAATATGTATACATACATATATAACATATATACAATATATGCAAAATATATAGTATATATAATATTATATATATATATATATATATATATATATATATATATATATATATATATATATATATATATATACAGTATATATATAATATATAATATATATACACATTATGTATACATATATATGTATATATATGTTATATATACATTATATAATATATATTTATAGACATATATATACATATATATATATATATATATATATATATATATATATATATATATATATATATATATATATATATATACATATATATATATATATATATATATATATATATATATATATATATATATATTATATATATATATATATATATATATATATACGCATGTACTAAAGTATATTAGAACAGATGAATCTTATAAATTACTTTTTCTTCGTTTAAATACCATATATTTCAAAATAGTCGCCTGGCCAGAAAGCTGTTACGTATCCCCCCGAGCAAAGAAGTTTTTCCGCAAGTTGGTCTAAAGGAATCAAAGATGAGGATCTCTTGAGTATTTACTCTTGCGAAGAGAATATCCAAGACTTCTAGCTCTGCATTCTTTATCTCTTCTTATTACTTTCAACAGAATCGAGCTCCTTCCCTGTTCTTGTCTTTATTTCTGCTTCATTTTTGTTTCACTCTTCCCACTTCACAAAACGAATATTCTAAGAAAGTTTCCAAATTTATAAACGAAACAAAATATTAACCTTAACTTTACGCTTCTAAGTTTGCTCCCATTTTCGAAAGTTTGTGAGAATAGCATTTTTAACAAAGATATGAGGTCACCTGTCTCTATTTTAAAAAAAAAAAAAAACATATTTTAGGTATAAGAGGCCATCTGTTTTTGTTTTGAAACAAACGGGAATTTTATAACCCCATTACAAAAAAATACCAAATAAAGGCTCATGTTTATTATTATAAGGATAAGTACAGACAATCGTCTACACGAGTAGCCAAAACCAATAACGTTTGAGTGATTGCTTCTCTCTAAGGTCAAATTCTAGAATTTTCTGTGGCTGCTTTTGTTTTGCTTCGTTCTTATTACCTTCCACCTCTCAAGAAGTGACTTAACATGGTTTAAATAAAAAAAAAATAAGTGTTGCATTTGAAGGCTAATCACAATGATGTAATGACTCTCAAAACACGGTGTAAGTCATTGATCAAGAAATCGCCTTTCACGTTCATGTCTATAATTCAATCTCCATTCACAGCTGTGACATTTTACTTGATTATATGGCTTCCATTTGTTTTATAATCATCAAGAGAATAGTGGTGCCTCTGAAGCCCTTCTGTCTTTAAGGACTTATTTTTTGACATGGTGTACATAGTTCCAAACTCCTATCCTCAAATCCTCCACCACTAGGTTCTCAATCTTGGCGACATGTAGAACATTTAGAAATTATGAAAAAAAAAATAAACTCCATTACTCAATAATAATAATAATAATAATAATAATAATAATAATAATAATAATAATAATAATAATAATAATAATAATAATAATAATAATAATAATAATAATAATAATAATAATAATAAATACTTCAAATACATTAATTCTCTCTTCTTTATTCATGTCCTTCATGGAGTAGTTATCTTTCATTTCAGATATCCTGATTCCTTTATATTGGTTACATGCTCCAATAGTTCTTGTTCAGAGTATAAAAAAGATACACTTGAATCCCCTTCATGTGAGTATCCCGGTTTGCTTCCTCGTATATAAACCTGCAATACTCAATACTGATTCTTTTTTACGAGGAAGGGCAAAATAAACCTTAGAGGCAAGTCTAAGTTTTATTTCATTTTATATATATTTTTTTTTCCAGGATCCAATTACCAATTTAACTCCATCATAAGCAAGTATTCTATATTTGCTTTCAGAAGTCATGTTACTGTGTTTTACTACAATTCAACCAGTGAACATTTCCAAAAGGAAAATAGCAAAACTAGTAGCCACAGGCAAACAATGTTCAACATGAACCTCTACTGTTTTCGGAATCTCTTAAAAGCTTCTTTTAGTTTTACTCTTTGTTGAAATATGAACATGCATCTTCTGTATTATCAGTAAGAAAAAAAAGTAGAAGAGGGGATGGTATCTTGGTCGGAATAGTGTACAGTTTGGAATGATTCTGTCATAAATTTCCGACTGCAGTGATGTAAAACTATCATTTACAAACATTTATTTAATTGATTTGACATGAAATACCATAAAGGGAGAACAAAAACAACAACAACAATAATAATAATAATAATAATAATAATAATAATAATAATAATAATAATAATAATAATAATAATAATAATAATAATAATATCAACTTTTCTTTCCATCATCATCATCATTACTGTAGCAACATATATAAATCGTATTTATGTATTTTGCAATACCTCCATACAAATGGATATTGTATATTAGTAGAAGATTGTCATGTAATTCTCTAACTGTTTCTTTTTATTGTATTGAAGAAAATTACATTGAAGAGTATTTTAGCCAATCAAATAATTTTACCTCTAATCATTATGCTTTTCTTTCCCATTTTCGTCTACTTCTCTTCTTTTAATTCCTTTTCCCTTAACCTTCTCCTATCCTTTCCTTTCACATTTTCAAATTCAGTCCAATGAATCAAAATATTCTCCGATCTCTGAAGAAGGGTTGTGTGTCGCAACTGATAATCAAAAAGTGCGAAATGAAAGAACAGATTTATACGATTAGACTCTTTTTCTTTTACCATGGAATTGCCTTGTCATTCAATCTTCTCTCCATTAACAGTCTCCTATTCGTCGGGTTTCCTATTTTTCATCGCAATCCCTTCTTTGAACTTCCGAATCCCTGTCACAGAACACCTGAGACAGGTGCAGTATTTCATTTCTACTTTTTTTTTCCATTATCTTCAATGGATTTTCCCATTTGGGTTTTGGTTTTTATGTGACTCTCATTTTGCAATTATTCTTAGCAGGCGAGTCAGGATGCTAGAAAACCTCAAATCAATCAATCAATCAATCTTAGCAGGCGACACCGATAAGAAGATTGGTTTCACTGGATGCACCCCCATCAATTAGGCTAATTAACTCTTGTTGGGTATCAAGAAAGAAGTGAATACTTAGTGTCATCGTTAATCCTTCGTCTATCATATTCAAATGCAATTTTTCAACTTTACCTTTATCAAGATTTCTAACCATATTGATAAAGTGAGTGAATTTAATAGTTCAGCACTATATGGAATGATGATCTATCTTAAATAACTAAAAGCAATTTTTTCAATTTTACGGTTGTCTAGATTTTTAACCATATTCATAAAGTAAGGATAATTCATTAGTTCAGCACTATATGGAATATGTTAACAAAATTATTATCTAGTTACTTTGCCATCCAATCATTAATCTCATATTGTAAATAGAATTACTATCACTTAACATTTCCATATGCTTCAGGAACTATAACATTGATTCTAAAGAATGTACATACAGTATATTTCTCTTACATACATGGCTTTCGTACACTACTGTATATCTACCCATACTCCATTTACCTATCCGTCATCATATTTCCTCCTAGGGTAGTACATCAATCTCATTCCATTTTATATTCAACCTCGCATCCTTTTTCCCCTCGCTTGCCCCGAGGAATAAACTTATTTTTATAGTGTTTCCCCCACAAAATAATGGTTAGCCTCCTCCACTAGAAAAAAAAAAACAGGGCCTGAGGTTATTGGATGTAGAATTGCCTTTGATACATTCCTTTGATTCTATTTTACTCTGCCGCCCCACTACCATTGGGCCACACAACATACACCCTGTTTTCGGAAGATCGAATATAAATCCTTCTGTAAACAACTTATTTTATTTGGTTTTGTTTTCATTCGGGACCGGTTCTGTGTCCGTGCCAGCAACTAGAAGAGACAGACAGACAAACAAGATAATAAAAAAATTCAATGATATTTCCAAGAATTATAACAATTCTGTCCACTATTCATTCGTTGCTGAATTATACCATAATTGTTTCGGTTTATTAGTGATCAAACAAGACAGAGGTAAACTTTCACTGCATAATTGTTCTTTTAAGATTGAAATAAGAGTTCAAAGAATGTGAATAGCAAAAAAAAAAAAAAAAAAATAGATAAAAAAAATTAATAATAATAAACTGTTCAACATGGAAATGGAGAGATACGGCCTGGCGCAAATGTCGTACTTGATTGAAGGACTGAAAATTTCTGAAATTTATTAAATGTGTAGGCTAACCTAAAGACTGAGAATCCCATTGTGAGTGACTGCTGATGATATCATGAAAGTAGCTAAGAAGTTAAAGAAAAGAATGACATCATGATTTAACGGGATACTGCAATTGTATGGCTGATCACACTTTGCAAGGCATATTTGGATGACAGAAAGATTATGAACAAAAGGTTATGAGGAATGTTTTTTTTTCATTGCATGAAAGACCATTTAAGTTTATGGTAAGGTTTTGAATGAAAAAGGTAAGGAAAGTTACAGACGGCTTGATATATGAAAAACACTATAGACTTAGACGAGGAGGTTTGTGGATCAAATGTTTGTTATGTAACAGCTGCATGGGAAGTTTGAAATTATGTTAAGAAAAAAAAAATGGCTGGTAATGGCATCCATTAACATAGTAATTTTTTTTTTTCTTTAAGAATGTGGAGAGGGATTAAACTGTATGGTAAACATGTTAGGTTGTTGAACGCGATGAAAAGTTTTCATAATGGGAACAAAGACTTAGGAATGAATTTGGGGAATTAATTTTGATAAGAAACAAAATAGGATTTATCAACATGGCTGCTCAACATCGATAAGGTCAGAGAAAAACAGATGCAGTACGAAGCTGTGGGATAAGTAAATGAGTTGTGCATAGTATGTACAATAGAAGACATTTGCTGCTGATACTATGCTGATTAAAGACAGCGAAGAGTAACGATAGGGGTTTGTTAATGAGTTTTTGTTTGAAAGAGCAGAAACCTTAGAATTATTTTAGCAAGCTGAGGGTAAATGAAAACCAGGTAGATGGACCAATGAATGTTATATGGATAATACGAGAATGTAAGTAGCTGAACTATGTAAGAGGTGACAAAGGGAATCAGCAATCCAAGAAATGTCTTTGAATTGTCTGAGGAAAACAATGTTATATGAAAGGATTGCTTAACCAGCTTTCCGTCCTGTAAATTAAATGTTGAGACTGCAGACGCACTAAATGAAAAAAGACTGGAGTCAATTAAACAAACTGCTCGTTTAGTAGGTGGAGTGACAGAAGAATTGATTAAGTTGATTCTTCAGATATGTTGAAGATTTAGTCAAAAGTTTAAAATAGGTGAAACGATGGATTAAAGGATTTGGATGTGGTTCCTAACACTAGACTGCAATATCTTAGCAAGAAGAGAGGACAATTGAAAATTGCTTCGGGTAAGAAGAGAGGTGGTGTGAAAGATTTATGAGGGAGGAGTCCTGATATTCCAGAAGTGCAAGAGTAGACCTCCTTAAGATAGGGGTTTATTGCCTGTTGTGTTTACAGGGGTTCAACAAGAAGATGGGACTTGCGTTGTGTTTGAAGTAACAAGGGCGTCATCTACGATTTGGGATTTAAAAGATGAATGTGGTATCAACTTGTTTCTTTTTCTCTGGAGCCTCTCTCTGTAAAAGGAAACGGCTTCACGTTGAGAAAAAAATAATAATCACTCATTCTTTCCATGCTCCAAATCTTTTTATCTTCTTCTCAACGGTTTTTTCAATATCTATTCAGTCATTTCCAAGACATGGAGGGCTACATTTACATTAAGTAGAAATGAAATAATCATGATTTACAGGTTTTACAATAAATCTGAAACAATTCGGCAGATTTCATTTATAATTGTGATGTGACAGTCCCTTAAACTTCCAATTTATAAGAAAAAACTATTAAAGAGAAAATCACGCTCTTCTAGACAAAACCCAAGGCTACGACAGTTACGCAATTAAAGCGCAGTGTTAATTTGGCAACTGCTGAAAACTAATTAAAGAAAAGGAAGTTGCGAAATAAAAGACCGGGTAAACTGTAAACACTGGAATAAAAAATAATTTAGGAAACTGCTTTAAAATACATTTTGAAAACAACATTTGATTATTATTATTCTTAGTGTTACCATCACTCAAAACGTATAAATAATCATATGAGAGCCTACTTATACATAAATTTGTGAAATAAAACTATATCGAAAGTTGAAGAATATCTAGAGAGAGAGAGAGAGAGAGAGAGAGAGAGAGAGAGAGAGAGAGAGTATGCCATCTTTCAAACAAGCTCGATTTTACCCCCATTCATGCCATGCAGATCAGTATACCACTGAAAGAAACTTCTTATTTTTCAATCAGCTCAAATGTCAAAGATTTGAATGTGCCCGTCAGTATTCACCGTGAGGAGACCAGGATTTTCATTACAAGTCCCTTCATTTCAATGCGAATGAGAGAGTTTTTCTGACACTTAATTCCGAGTTAAAATTTTGCAGGAACAAAACTTTATGAATCCTTGAAATATGATACATTTTCAGGTAAAGGTGGTTTGCTGCTCATTTTGCGGTCGCTGATATAATTATTATCATTCTTGTATTTTGAAATTGCTAATATTTTGGATTGAAAATTTGAAGTAAGCATCATAATGTCTCAAATTTCAGACGGGAGTGAATTTGGCTTATTGAGACATTTATTAAATATATGCATCTTAATGGGATTCGACTACACATTATTATTACTAATGTTATTGGTATTATTTGCTGTTGTTGACGGTGGTGGTTTTAATTACCAT
>NC_090729.1:151800643-151808143 GCF_036898095.1 Palaemon carinicauda
GAAGGATATCTCTGCGATATTTGAGAAATAAAGTCCTCCTACAGGACAGGAAAAAAGGGCGAAGCAGAAATGTTTCATTAAAATTGAGATTGGGGACAGACAAAAGGGCAAACGTACCAAAGGTTTTCATCGCGGAAATGGGAATGATTGTTGACCAAGTGGATCGGGTTCGAAATGAAGAACGGTCGTATTGACGTGAATGAGAGATTACACGTGTTTAAAGCACATACATACATACATACATAAATACATACATACATACATACATACATACATGCACACATTTGAGCATATTTTGGTTATGAGTGCCATGGTAATAGAAGTTTCAAGTTCATGCCAATGATAACTGAATTACTACTAGAGTTGTGGTGGCCGATCTGGTGAACGCTAGGCTGGGGTTCAAGTCCCACTCAATCCCATTAGTTTCTTTGGTTACTCCAACCTCACCATCCTCGTGGGCTACGGATAGGGGTTTGGTGGAGCCTATAGGTCTATCTACTGAGTCATCAGCATCCATTGCCTAACCCTCCTTGGTCCTAGTTAAGAGGAAAGGGGGCCTGGGCGCTGATCATATGTATATATGGTCAGTATCTAGGGCATTGTCCTGCTTGATAGGGCACTGTCACTGTCGCTTTCCTCTACCATTCATGAGCGGCCTTTAAACCTTTACAGTTACTGATTATCACATTGCAATCGTGATAGCATCAGTAAGAATTATGATATCGAAAAAAAAAAATCTGGCATATTTTTTTACTAATACCATCCCTCTAACCTTACTCGTATGTCGTATAGAATAAGTAATAACTATACTTTAGTTCACTTCATAAATAAGAATATAAGGATCTATTCCTATTATTAATATTTTTTCCTAGCCAAGCTATATTCCTGATTGGAAAATCATAATGCTAACACACAGAAGGGATCCAGTATGGAAATTAGCCCAGTAAGTAAAGGAAATAAAGAAATAATAAATAACCTATGAAATGTAATGCATAAAAGCTATACATTTTTCAAGATCAATAACTAAGCTAAAATAGATCAGTCATATTTAAAATACTAAAACGAAACATGTCAATTTGTACAATACGAAAGCATTTTTAAAAAATGTTTAGCTTCTAAAGTTCCATTGATTCAACAACCAGATGAGAAAGATGATTGGACAATCTGCTCACAGCTGGAATAAATACTATTTTGCTTTGTAATGGATAAGCCATGACTGTTAGAAGTAACTGCATACCTAGTCCACCATGGAGAATGGAGCGGTCCGGGAATATCTGTGAGCAATGGATGAGCTGAATTATGAAAAATCTGATGTAACATGAATAACGGTGCCACAAATTAAACTCAAGATCTGGAATAAGGAATTTCATAATCCACAAGATTCTATATAATAAATTAAGATGATTCAGCAGCTGAAGACCAGCCAGGAGAGCAACACTCAAAACAAGGTAGAATGAAAGAAATAAAAGAAAAAAAAAATCCTCAGCAAAAACATGATCACTACAAATAAGCCTATTACTTGTGCAACTGAAGAAGAGACAGACTGAATGGGCTTCTCAAAAGTGAATTGGCAATAATGAATCACATTCAGAAATTTTAATGTGATGTATATAGTTGGAAAGACATTGCCAATGTAAGGGCCAGGATGTTGAGGAGCCACCTCCCACTAGCTACTTTGAACATTGTTACGGTTCAACTTCATGGCCATTAATTTGGACCATGCACTAATTTTAGCGAGCACTTTGTTGCGGATTTCAGAAATCACAGTTCTACTATCAGGAGATGGAATTGATACAAAAAGAGTAGCATCATCTGCATATACAACGAGCTTCTTTCAAAGATCAAACCACATGTGACATATTTTCCTATACTATGCTTTTCCAGCTAGTGTTATAGCTTAGCTAATAATAATAATAATAATAATAATAATAATAATAATAATAATAATAATAATAATAATAATAATAATAATAATAATAATGGATGAAAAGTAATAGCCCGAGAACACTACCCGGAGAAACACCAGATATTATGTTGCTATAGTCACTAAAGGTACTCATCTACAACTACCATCTGCTATCTATTATCTAAAAATTCAATTATTTTAAGAAACGACCCACCTACCCCCATCTATCCAAATTTAAAAAACAGGGGCAACAGGATTAACAGAGACAAAGGCAGCACTAACATCAAGTCCAATCTTATGAACTACCTAACCAAAATCACAAGTTTTCTGTAAAACACTGGAAATTTTAAAGACATCACATGTTCCAACGTCTTTGGTAAAGGCAAACTGCAAACTGGGGAAAACATTATTACCTTCAGCATAACTATTTAGACACTCTACCAAAAGACATTCAAAATGGTTACATAATATGAGAGACATGGAGATCGGGCGGTAATCAACAGGCTAGAGCTATCATAAACACATTTATCCAAAGGGGTAAAATTGGCAACTCCCAACAAATTGATAAGAACCTCTTTTTGCTACAATGCAAAAAGTAACAGACAACTTAAGAACAGTCAGCTATCTTTATAAAACACCAAAGGAAAAATACCATTTAGATCTACACCATAAGCATCAAAATCCAGTAGGAGTGTTTTGATTTCACGGGATTGAAAAGAAAAACTATTCAGTTTAGCCTCAGGAAAACAGGAATGAGGAACAAATTTCTCATTACTCTGTTTATAACCAAACACAAAAGCCAAAAGGGGTGCCTTTTCAAGCAGACAATGAGATACAGAACAATGTGGTTAAGTAAAAGATGAACTATTAAATATCCACAAAAAAATACAGACTTGAGTGTAGCCCATCATATATGCTGTTGGATTATACCAGAGAGGGCTTTATGGTCAAATTGTATTCCTTTTCAGCTGAAGCATGAACTCTCTGAGGAACAGCTCTTAGCTCTGCATAAAAGACCAAGTTGGTCTCTTACATTTCTGAAGATGATAATCCTTATGTTTCTCCAAATAAGTACGTCTCAAATCATCATTGAATCTGGGGTTGTCTTTCACGTGTTATTTTAACCTACAAGAAGGGGCACATCTATCAGATTTTCATTCAAGGGAACAACAGGGTCAGTCCTTTATACAACTGCGACCAATGCAAATGATAACTCAAAATGCCATTCACATTTGCATGAAATCTTATAGTTAACATTAAAGACTGTGACACATCATGAGCAGGCTGCTGTCTTAATCATTAATGATAGCAAGGTATGATGAGGTGTCCTAACTGAAGGACAAACTTATTATAACACCACGGGTGCAAATGTATACTTGGTCTAAGCAGTTGACAAATTTGTGAGCAGCCTCACTTATGATTTGTTCACAGCCTGATACAGAAGCGAAGTCCAAAGCTCTTAAGCTAAGGCAATCAGTAGGCAAAACAGAATTTGACCCCTCCCTACGGTCACAAGTACAAAGGAGACCTTTCCATAATTATATTGTATCTTAACCATAGTTGTATGAAGACAATCAAAGATAGCACCATTCAAGTCTGAGTTCCAATAGATGGAACACCAAAAAAAATTTCAAGTATGCCACAAACTTTTAAGACCTGAAATTCATGACATCCACGTTCATAGCAGGAGTTGCCCAAGGAATGGCATCCCATTTCAAATAATTGTTTTCTTAAAACGTAGAAGAAGCCGCTCAGATGATTGTCTCATTTGGAAAACCAAAGCCTCTGAGCATAATAAAATATCATACTGTCTGGAGGCAACTAAATGGTCCTGGCGACGTATAAGACGCAATGGTCCTAGATTTTGTCCAATGTCTCCAGAGAGATTTAGAATTAAAATCTAATCAATAAAAAGATCTCATCATACTTGAAAACGAACTTAACAATAAGGATAAAAAAAAAAACAATATACACGTGACTATATTAAGAGAAAATAAGAATCCAACTTTTCAATTAAAGATAAAAATGTTGGATAAACAAGGTCACCATGGGGAAACGGACAAATCATACACAACTTTAGTATCCTCTGGTTACTAAAGACAGTACAGTAACTATGCTTTTGAAAATAAATACCATAAAGATAAAGGAACAGATAGAGAGAGGGAAACCTCTTGTTAACTATCAAGCATCGAAGGTCCTTTTAACCCAAGGCAGTGGAAGACTATGAGCACGATGGCTTGATTTTGAAGATTCCTTTATCTAGAGGAGATGATTGCAATAACTAAAGAGTCTTTTCTACCCATTCCGAATAAAGTAGGTCACCACCAATGAAGAAGAATTGTTTGGTTTACTTAGTTGGCAAAGATATAAGGTAGAATAGAATGTATCGTTTTAAACTATATGCTCATTCATGAAAAGGAGGATTCTAGACATTTCTGAGAGAGAGAGAGAGAGAGAGAGAGAGAGAGAGAGAGAGAGAATGTGTTAATTAATCCTGAACAGAAACAGCATCTTATATTTTCAAGTGACTGCCATCCGTTTTGTGAGAGTATAAAAATGTGTTGTTACTGTCCTTATTATTATCAAAATGTGTTGTTATTGTCATTATCATTAGAGGTAGTAGTAGAGCTTATGTAAAAGCATTAATCGTGTATACATAAGAGGGTTCATATGGCCATAGGAGAGAGCTATAGGGGGGTGAGAAATTTTTGCAACAGTTTGGTGACTGTAAGTAGAAAAACACACACACACGCATATATATATATATATATATATGTATATGTATATATATATATATATATATAATATACACGTATATATATTCAAATATTGTATATACATATATATATATATATATATACATATATATATGTATATATATATATATATATATATGTATGTATATATACATTCATATATAAATATATATATATATATATATATGTATGTATATATATATATATATATATATACATATATATATGTATATATACATATATATATGTATATATATGTGTATATATATATATATATATATATACACACACACAAGTGTCCCAAACTTTTCGTAAGGGTTACAATCTATGAAACCCCCGCAAAAATAAAAATGTCTTTGTATATCACTACTCAAACTCAAAATACACTAAATATATACTGTATATTATCATCATTATTATTATTACTAGCAAAACTACAACCCTAGTTAGTGTTAGAGAAGAAAGATGCTATAAGCCCTAGGGCTCCAACAGGGAAATATAGCCCTGCGAGGAAAGGAAATAAATAAACAATATGAGTAATGAACAATTAAAATAAAATATTTTAAAAACCATAACATCAAAACATGCATATACACTCTAGATATCAAAGAGCTTTGAGTGAAATAATTGTGAGTTTTGGTGCCAGAGGGCTGCAGAGTGAGCAATGTGTTCTTGCAGTTATCGGACCCTAAGCGTAAGCTTGTTTGCTTAAATTTAATATACTGTGAGATGGAGTTTTTTTAATTCTTTTAGTATCGATACAAGGGGCTCAAGAATGAGAGGAAAATTGTTCCTGAAATCTGCCGACCCAGACAGGTATTCACCTTGCTACGGAAAACTGATAAATCACAAGCGTACTTTTTGTACAACATATATCTTTACCTTCCCTGAAAACTTGAAAGACAATTACTAAACCGTCTTTTGAAGGATGGAAGGTCATGGGACTAGAAAAAAATACACAAATGCAGAAGAATTACAAAGGTAGGTACGTAGGACAGCATTTATTGATTTTTTTTTTTTTTTTTTTTTTTTGCTTATGTTAAAAGATTTGTAAAACTGATAAATCACTGGTGTGTTCTCCATACAACATATTTCTTTACCTCCCCTGACTAGATGAAAACTGAGAGACAATTACTGAATTGCCTTTTGCTGGATGGAAGGTAATTAGACTAGAAGAAAATACACGAATGCAGGAAGAATTACAAAGTAGGTACATAGGAGAGCATTTATTGTTTTTTTTATGCATAAATGTTATTAGATTTGTACAATAAAAAAGAAAACCACAAAAATCCTTACACAGTGTTTAGCACACCTGATGGGATAAGACAGGAAACCAGGATAAAACATCAGTGGTAAATCAGCTTCTTGGAAGAGACTCTTCAAAAGATTAGTTCCTGACAACAGGACATCTGTTAACCTTCGTTCATTCATTAAGCCTGAACGGGATGCCATTTCATGTCAGTGGAGGCAGAGAATCTGAATGAGTGTAATCCCTTTTGTGAGGATGATAACATGAATCTTTTTATTCCTGTCTCATCACAAAAACGTTGGAACTAGACAGTCAGTTAGAAGGATACAGAGTGAGAAAAGGAGGAAGTGAATGTGTTTGTGAATGTATATATATATATATATATATATTCATATATATATATATATATATATATACATACATGTATATATATATATATATATATATACATATATATATACATATATATATATATATATATATATATTTATATATATATATATATATATACTAAGTATTCCAGTATTGATAGTGAAGTCAATAAATAAGCCAGGGATGACTGGAGAGAATATTTAGACAGGAAATCAGATGAGGGTGACAAAGCAAAAAGAGTGGCTATGGTGTAAGAATTGCTCATAGAATTATTAATGAAATCTCTATGGGGGCAAAAAAGAAAGAAGCATATCCCCATCAAAAAGAGAGATGGATCTGTTTATAACAACTGAGGATGAAGAAAGTCAATGTTAGATGGAACACTTTGGTGAGGTCATGAATTGGCGATATGAAGGGAATAATTTGATAGATATACCTGAAGCTTAGAAATATCTTGATGTGCCCATAGACGATTTTAGTGTATTTGAAGTCAAACGCTATCCTAAAAAAAAAAAAAAAAAAAAAAAAAAAAAAAACTCAAGAGATGGAAAGCCCTGGATACGATGGAATAACTGCTGAGTTATATTTGCTGAAAATGAACTCCCAGCATACTCACAATATCATTTTGTGGAATGTGGCACGAGGAGGCAAAACCTGATGAATGGGAGTTAGAAGCGTTAGTGAAAATGGCAAAAAAATGAGATCCGACTGATTACAATAATTACAGAAGCCTCACACTTACGTCAGTTGTCAAGAAAATATATAGTAAGCTTATTCTAAAGAGGCTGGATAGGAAAATTGACGAAAAGCTGAGAGATGAACAAGCCGGATTTAGAAAAGGTAGAAGTTGGATTGACCAAATTTTCATTTTAAGACATGTTGTACAGCTATGCTTAAAATATAAAACACCACTGTTTATGGCATTTGTGGACTATGAAAAAAACCTTTGATAGTGCGCACCGGCCAATTTTGTGGAGAGTCCTACATCATTATGGAGTTCCTCTTAAATATGTAAATTTGATTAAGTCTATTCATGAGCATTGTAAGTGCAAAGTAAATGTTAGTAGAGTCCTATCAAATGAATTTCCAGTGAACGGTGGAGTACTCCAAGGGAATGTGTTGTTACCTATGTTGTTTATCATCCTCATGGATTTTGTAATGCAATGAACAGTTGGAGATAGTGGAGAAGGATTGGACTGGATTGGTAACAGGAATTT
>NC_090729.1:151813143-151840643 GCF_036898095.1 Palaemon carinicauda
CTCCCACAAATTGCCGAACCAGTGGGTTGTGGTTACAAAAGGGGAATGGGGTAGGAAGGGTTGAATCCGTGTGAGTGTGTGAGTGTGTGTGTGTGTGTCTGTGTGTGTGTGTTTGCATAACTGTCTAAATATCTAGACGTTATTATTGACGGCAGGAATACACTATTTAAAGATAAAATACAACATAACTTTATCTGGACTACATAAAAAAAATATTTCAGGTTGCGAGGCAAACTTTACCGTTAACTGCCATCCCTTATTGTTTATAGAAGAGAACCTTGTTTTACTACTATTTCCTGTTCAGATGAAAATTTCGTAACAAAACCTTTAAACTTTGTCTTTCTCCGAGAGGATTTACATATAATTTGTGTTCTCGGATATGGACCAATTCACAGAGAGTGACATTGGAGACGAGTAAAGGAAATCCCAAAATCCAATCGCTGTCACCTTCAATCTGATCCTCTGTCTTTGGACTAGCAATTCTAGTCGAAAGGGGTAAAAGAATAGCATCCGATAAGAAAGCATTGTTACGAGTTATTAAAGTCAAGAAAATTTGTATTTCATCCTTTCACTGAAAATAACACGAATATATCAAGTAGGTTCTTCCCTTATAAAATGGGAATATGATATCGTACCATCAAGCTAAGTTTGTTTGTTTTTTTTTTTTTTTTTTTTTTTTTTTTTTTTTTTTTTTTTTTTTTTTTAATAAATGTCCAATTTTTATTCGGATCATCAAACTTTGGTGATGGTGTAAGAATAACTGTGGTAGGTGGCTGCGAGGGCATGGAATCGTAAAACCCCTCTGCCAAATTATCAACCATGTCCGATGCTTTTAGAAATGCGTATGAGGCTAGGACGTCCCCTATAAGCGACGTGGAACAGGCGTGATAATTGAACGAGGGGTACCGCAGGGTTCACGACTGCGGCCAAAGAAGCTAGTGACAGAATGGAAGACCAGTGCAGTACTTGGATTGTCGGGGCACTAATGGGAAGATTGAGAGAAAAAGTGGATGAGATGGAGAGAAGGATGATAGATATCATATGTGTGCAGGAGACAAGATAAACAGGAAATTAAACTAGTGATATAGGAAATGGATATAAGCTCTATAACAGCAGATCACGAGAGGAAAGAAATGGAGCTAGGGTCATAGTAGGTAATAACTGGAAGCAAAAAGTGGTAGAAGTAAAGACAATAAAGATTCCAATGATAATAGGGAATCATATAGTAAATATAATTTCAGCTTATGCTCCTTAGACGGGTTACCAAGATCAAGAAAAATAATTATGTAGACACGAGTTTGAGGCTTCTATTAGAACAGTGAAAGAGGAGAAGCTATTCATAGGAGCACGCGTGAATAGCAGAGTGAGGAAGAGAAGGGAAGGATATGAGGAGGTACATGGAAGCCATTGGTTTGAAATTAAAAATGAAGATGGGGAGCATATGTTGTAGATGTTTTCTTAAATCTAGAGAAGGCTTATGATAGAATACCAAGTAAAGTGATGTTTTGGTACTAGAGGAAGAGGAAACCCCTACAGAAGTAAGTTAGAATGGTCGAGAGGATGTATAAAAGAATAAAGGCAAAAGTAACAAGACCATTCAGAGATTTCTAGTCCCCGCCAAAAGGTTAATGGAGTAGCCCATGGCCTAAGATCTATCTGTGGTGGAAATTTCGTCAAAAGCCGTTAATTTTTTTTTACGTTATATTTAGAACTGCTAAAAATGCAAATCTGCACTCGGATCATCTCCAAAATTCAATGTAGTTGTCAATGACTTTGGATCTCCATGTGGTGAAAATTTCGTCAAAATTCGTAGCATAGTTTTGACGTTATCTTTAAAACGGTGAAAACACAAATCCCGAGGATCTCCAAAATTCAATGGGGTCGTCCATGACCTAAGATCTATCTGTGGTTAAAATTTCATCAAAATCTGTCCTGTAATTTTGACGTAATCCTGTCCACAGTCAAATAAATAAACAGACTCAATGGCAATATCTCCTTGGCGGAGGTAATAAGTGTTGAGGAAACAGAAAACTTTGACGTTAATGTTGGATTACACGTGGGGTAAGGAAATTTATTAAGCCCCTTTATATATGCACTGGCCATGGATGTATTGAGAGATCAGAGGAGTTTCTCTATGCAGATTTTTCATTATTTCTGAAAATGAGGAAAACTTATAGAGAAAGGTTGTAGAGTAACAAGAGACTTTGGAGAGGGTTGGCGTAGGAGTAAAGGTGGATAAGACTGAAGCCATAGTGACCAGCAAGGAAAGTAGATGAACGGTTATAAAGGAACTATTTAGATGCTTAGGATCTACTACATGTGGGGGGGAGGATGTGAGGCTGAAGTTGAAAATAAGATGAAAGCAGCCTGGGAGAGGTGGGGGAGATAGCGGGGATGGTAGGTGATAAGAAAATGCCAATCGACCCAAGAGTCAAGGCTTATAGCACAGTAATAATACCAGTGTTGCTGTATGGATCGGAAACTGTGGCTTTAATACAAAACGAGGAAGCAAAGCTTGCGATAAGAGAGATGAGTTTCTGAGCTGGATTATGGGAATATCACTGCTCCAAAGATGGGAGAAATATGAAATAAGAAGAAAGGGAGGCGTAGTAAAACTTACAGGGATGATAAGAGTGTCAAGACTGAGATGGTGTGGGTACGTGTCGAGGACGGATAGTGGGGAGGGAGTGAGAGGGGGCTTTGGGAGGAACCTGTCAGGGGGAGAAGTTCGAGAGGGTGGCAGAGAATTAGATGGCGAGATAAGATGAATGATGATATGAAAAGAAAGTTTGTTGTAAGAGGGTGACTTTGACAAGGATAACAATGGGATAGAAAAAGTCATGACTTTAATGCACATGGATTTTTGTCCTTTTCCTTGAAACATTTAATTAAAACAAATTTGTTCCATAGAGTATCTTTGTGATGAATATATATCATCTTTAATACATTTCCTTGTAATAACTATAATTTAAAATACCGTTTTCTATATTTTGACTTGAAGATGGAGGGAGAATGAAAGCTTTTATCTGTCTGCGACAAGTTTTCTTTCAACTATTAATATTCTAGGCTAAGAAAGTACTTTAGTTCAATGTATTGTCCTTATTTGCCAAGCATGGTCAGCAAAAACTACTTGACGCTGTGTCTTTAGCATCTTCCGGTTAATCTGAATTTCCTTACCAATTAAAAAATATATTGCAGAAATCATCAAAATTTAATGTCTCTTATTATAAATTTCACAATGAGAACGGAAACCTATTATCCTTGACTAGATCGATAAAGAACAAACGATGTCTTTGACGCTTCAAATCATATAATTCGAGAGATCGAAAGAAGACAGATTTCTGAAGTCTGGCTCTGTGACAAAAGAATCATTAAATAATTTAACTGAGTAATCGAGTAAATGTGTCATGAGTGGTTTGTTGAGTTACATTTTTTCCTTCTGAATTATACCTATTCAGTCAATTTGGCCTTTTCAATCCCCATCAATTTATCCGCTACATAAGAGTGATTTCTGGGTAAATGACCAAAATCTGAGATTAATGGGAGTGCATTGTTCTTTAAAAATATTTCGAACCCAGGTTTCTTACCAGTAAGCGAACATAGTGTTCATAAGGACGTTCTTAATATGCTTTTATGATCATTTTTCTTTTACGCGAAACGAGTACAGCTCTCTTCTTTCTTCTTGGTCTGTAAATGTATCTTTTTTCAGGTCATGGCGCAAAATTTTAATATTTTTCCTTCTGTTGCTTACAAGACCGGTTCTTCCGAGAGTTTTACTTTTCTTACAGTTTTATGTCAAAAGTATTAACCCTTCCCCACAGGGGCAAACTTTATTACTCTCCAAGTAAATAGTATAACTGTATGGAATTACTATTGCCTAATAAAACATCATATTCATAATCGAGTTTTTAAAAAACTTATTAAGAAGAGTTATTCTTTGCAGAGCATCAACATTTTAAAAAGTAACTACTGTAGACTATGATTAAACGCAGCTAAGATTATAATAAATAAAATAGAATTTCAATTAATATCAAGAATTATATGATTCAAGGCGGTGTTTTCCCCTAAATTGATAATGAAGCAAATTGGCTATGCACATTCATGCAAATAAAAAAAAATAATCAGACTTTCTTCATCATCGTAAACAGATTAATACAGTCAATTCGCATAACAAATGCGACGGGAAAGCTATTTGTAAAATTCGGGAGCTGAACAAAGGATGATATATCTCGAGAGAGTTGTATCAACAGTCCCCTTCCTCCTATTAATGATCAAATGGATTCTTCAAGTTTGCCCTCTTTCCTCGTTAGGTGCATTTGACGGCTGCATTTATCATTTCGTAATTCTTTAGCGGAAAAATAATTCTCTATTCCCTCATCCTCTCCAGTCCGTCTTTATTACATGGATAAACGCAGTTGTAGAACAATCGTTTATGTTGGTATTCATAGTTAAGTCTGTATTAAGCTTTGTTTTGTGAAATTAAACTCTTCGGTTTCTTAGTTTCACTGCTTAAAACTACAATATTTTTACTGGAATATATTTACTTTTTTTTCCTCTCTCTACCACACTTTCTTCTTCTTCTCAATATTAGTTCTATTGATTACTATAATCATTTTTATGGACGAAATATGTTAGAGGTAATTAAGACCGATTTTACTGGTTACTTCCTTTCATTTACTTATTTATTCATTTATTAATCTATATTTTTGTCCATCATGGCATTCGTTTTTTCTTCAGAATTTCCTCGCTAAAACATGAACGTCTGTAGAAATAAAAGCCTACATAATTCTTATATTCAGTATCTAAAGGTTAAATATAAGACAAACCTTTGCAGAAAATAATTTGTTAGCTTCACACCTTGATCACCAGGACAATCACCACCGTAAAGAACTTTTATTTCTTAAGATATAGAACGCTTTAAACACTGTCGTGAAACTTTTACACGCAAGACAAAACCATTAGGGCGTAATCTGTTAGGCCCTTTTTTTAACATTTTGACCAACCCTTTTCTCTAAAACTTTAGAAAAACTTTCCGTCCCCCCCAAAAAAAAAAAAATAAACTGGTATGTTCTCTTTATACTGGTTTACGTATTCCAAATCTCTTCCATTCCAACTTTTTGGTGGTTAAAACTTTTATTATTACCTTGTATTTCTAAATTTCACATTTTAGTCTACCACCTAAGCTCCATCCCTCCCTCCCGTGTAGTTCATAGCTGTGTTGAAGTTTGAAACTATTTCGTAAGTAACCAGTATATACTTCTGTTAACTCCACTGGTCCGATTCTTAAGTCAATTGTATTGATATTCACAAAACCACCAAAAACCAAATTTGTCAACATTTCTGCAAATTACACATCATCATTAGAGTAAGACAGTGTCTCATCAGTATGCAATTCCAAGGCCCTTCAGAATATTTAATCACTCATACAAAAAGGCTAATCTACCCTGTGTTTTCACAAACTTGTCTCAACTCTCCAAGCATAAACATTTTGCATGGTATTAGGTAATAAAATCCTACATCATTCTTGATTACATATCCTCTTTTATTTCCATGACAAAAATATTCATTGATTGTAGACCAATTACTTTTCAAGTGTAATAAAATGATGGAATAGAAAATTTTCTTTTGGGTTCATTGTCTTTAAAAATGATCCTCTTTCGTATAAAAACTGCCCTTTTTCCTTTATTTGCGATTTCATTATAAAAGCATCTACTTTGATATCAAGCTTCAACTTCAAAAAAGAATACCCTCCTTAATGCTTGGAAATGATTCATAAAATCGCTATCATTTGTATCAAATGTCTATTCACATTTATAACATAAATTTTGTCATTATTAATTTTAAATAAATCTGCTCATGTTAATATGACACGTTATAAGTAAATTTTTATTAGTCATAAACACTATTCAAGTGTAATATGTTCCTATTCACCAACGTTCATTACACTTCATAATGAATAACCATGAAGATAATGCCTTTTTGGCCATGAGATTCGTTCGTCTCGCAGTTACTTTATAGTTTATTCTAGTTATCCATTTCATAGACCCGTTTTCTTTGTCAAATTCTGCCTTTCAGTAAATACATTCTATTATACTCGCACAAAAAATGAGACATCTAGGGGATTGTCTGTTAAATTTCTATTTTACACATTACCATAAAAATTACGGAATTTATAATTATTGCCAGTCTCGTGACATCATAAACATAAAAACCCATGATATCAAATAGGCTTGCCTTTCTTCTGTGGTCGCCTTTGTGTTTCGACGTGGGGACTCCATTTCAAAATTATATTTTACCTTGTATTTAAGGGCCATCTGAACCAGATTATATACGAGTAGTAATAGCAGACGTACCAGGGTAAGGGAATTGTTGGTAAAAGTAGTTAATTATTAACCAAAAGCTTTACAAGACTTGTCCAAACCGAAAATACAAAACAAGTTGACAACCCTTTCATTGGCCGGAAGCTTAAAATAATAATAATAAAAAAAAAATGCACGTTAAAAAGTATTGGGATATAATATTAGCCAAACAATATTGAGTGTACACACACAGTATATATATATATATATATATATATATATATATTGCATTTTTGTGATGATTTTAAAAAGTCCTATCGCTATTGCGTTTATTATCAGTTAACGTTTCTACCTGAAAATCACTGACGTATGTTGATAGATAGATAGTTATGTAGATAGGAAGGATTTAATAGAACACAAGTCATTACTAGAGCAGAGGTTATTACGGTTAATAACAATGTTGTTTTAGGAAACATCGATGGCCATTGTGATTGGCTGTTCCATTCATCATCATCATCTCCTCCTCCTACGCCTATTGACGCAAAGGGCCTAGTAAAGATCATTAAAGTTCTGTTTCATTCATACTCTGAGTTCCAATACACGTGTGACTTAATGAACACTTAGAACAACTTTAAATGCAAGGCCAATAATTATTGAGCTTCGCATCTTCCATATCTGGGCCACAATAGGCTAAATTTATGAACAACGAAAACAATGGCCATTACACTGCATCATCAGAAGTGCAATGCGATGAAGATGATCAGACACTGAATTGGGTTCGTTTTATCTTTTTTTTTTTTTTTTTTTTTTTCAAATGCCACTTTAATAGGAATAACAAATTCAGGATATAGATTCATATTCAATGTTTAGCGAACATCTGTGTAAACATTCACTACGGCAAAGCTCTTCTTTCGAATACTGCATGATGTTTCATGCTAATTTCTAGTACTGGATCTTTTTTATATAAAAATGGGAAGCAGTTGGGTTAATAATAATAATAATAATAATAATAGTAATAATAATAATAATAATAATAATAATAATAATAATAATAATAATAATAATAATAATAATAATAATAATAATAACAATAACAATAATAATAATAATAATAATAATAATAATAATAATAATAATAATAATAATAATAATAATAATAATACTGAGACTGAAAATACCAATGTTCTCTTCATTAGCTCTGCTACCTTCCAATACGCATTTTCATATCTTTTTATAAAATACATGCAAACGAAACATGACAGATACCCGAACACTCAACTATTTCCAGTAACATGAATATCTTTTCACCTTAACTTCTATGATGAAGAAATTAAACATACTTTACATTTATTAGTAATGAAGCACCAAATCACGAGAAGTTGATGACAATATTAACTATTTAAATCCCATAACACTCCCCTTCTATTTAGATAAAAAGGTAGTTTCCTACTTTATCATCGAGTCTCTAAATTGTATTCTATATCTGGAAGTCATCACTTAATATTTCCTTTTTTATAATGTATTGTATCGTAAGATTAAATCCCATATCAAATTGGATATATCATGATGCTTTTTCAGCCATTACCTAACCCAAATTCTGTAAAGGCTACTACAATAAACATTGAGATAGCTTTTACAATATATGAGCTTTAACATCACTTACTATCAACAGCATAATAAATAGGAAATGAAAAGTAAAACATACATTAGAAAACTAACAAAACATTACAATCTTGTTCAATATAAAAAAAATAAACTACCACACCCTCAGCTAATAATCTTCATTACTATTACTAATACACCCGTGTATTGCCAAGATACATTACATTCAGTCCCCTTTCCTTATAGTAATTTCGTTCCCGCCATAACTATATATTTTTTTTTTATGAGGCACATTTGCACTGACTTGCCGGGAGTACCCTTTTAACTCGGAAAGGTTTCCTAATCGCTGATTGGTTGGACAAAATAATTCTAACCAATTAGCTAGTAAGAATCTTTTCCGATCTAAACGGGAACATCTGCGAGTCCGTGCAAATGCGGCCATTAAAAAAAAAAATAATTAGTATAATAAATGCATTTATCACTACTGCCACGTTCCATTTGTCAATTACTTTCAATAACATGACACTGGCAACTTTCCTGTTAACAATTTTATTTGGACCCAATAAGTGTTATTTTAACAAATACAATTTAGACAGAGATTTACGTCATTTTATTTTCAGGAAATTTTGCTTACATAGGAATATTAGCGGTAAAAAAAAAAAAAAAAAAGAACTTATTCACTTCAGATGTTATATAGTCATTTTGGTATTTTGTAAAATATAGTATCTAACTGCTATTCATAGAGTACAATCACTGCATGTCAAATATCTTACTTTGAAACATTTCTTGGAACATTGTTAAGGCCTTTTTAGCTGTTCAGTCTGAGTCTGTATGCCTCTGTTATTCGTTTAAGAACCTTAATTGTTAATCCATATAAACTAGAGATAAAGACCAACTGTACATTTTAAGATTTCACATATTGGCTATCAAGAGATTGCAGATTTACATCTTTTTTTTTTTTATTTGGGCTATATATCACGGCGATGGGGACTGCGAGGCCATTCAGTATCCAAATGCATCTAGAGTTAAAATATTAAAATTTACATTATGACGCAAAAGCTAAAAGAGGATGGAGAGCAAGATGAGTGAAATGAAGCAAGAATGGAGGTGAAATTGAAAGATATAGAGCAAATGCAGCAAAGACCATTAAGTAATGCCTACAGTGCATCGCATACGATGCACTGAGGGTACTAACCGCCTACAGAAGTTATTAAGAAGGGAAGGGAACAAAGTGTCAGAGCCAGCAATATCACCCATCCCACCCCAACCGATTCCAACCCACCTCTTTTTCTTCCCCATGTCTTTGATAACCAAAGGTATAAATGCCAATTATGAATGGCAGCGGCAAGGGACAGTGACAATGTAGTACAGATTAACCATATATACATATGATAAGCGTCCACGCCCCTCCCCACCCAAGCTGCGACCAGGGAGGGCCCGGCAATGGCTGCTGGTATCTCAGCAGCTAGAACTAGAGGCTCCAAAAAAAAAAAAAAAACCGCCCCCATCATTAGCTCACAAGGATAGTGAGGTTGCAGACACTACAAGAAACTATCGAGCTTTAGGAAGACTCTCGAACCCCAATCCAACAAATCACCAGTCAGGGACGTTTTCAATAGCCAACCACAACCATAAATAAATGGAAAGAAGACAATAAAGTAGATTTAACTTTCCTTCCATGTATCAGAACCAGGAGTTACTAGGACTTTCAGGGGTTTGGTATGCCTGCTATATAGGTCATAGGTCAGAATGAAGCCTGGGAAACTAAGGAAAAGGAGAATGGTGAAGAGTCTAAAACACGCAATAATTGAAAAAATATATATATTCATATCCGGAATCAAACCTCTTTTTTTATACTAATAAAGTAAGGACCGAAGAATTCTCTTATTCTGTGAGGTTGAACGACAAAAAGGCCAAGGTAAAATTTGGGTTAGGTTACCAATTTGAATTCTCTGGCCAGTTCACTCCGTTTTTAAACAAAGAGGTCAGGGGTCAAGTCTTCAGATATCTTCACTTCGAGTCCGTTTTTTTATTATTAGAAACACTCTTGAAGAGAAAGACCAAATGGAACAGAGAGCATTTTTGAACAAATGATAATTAATAAAAAGTAAAATTACAGATGTCATTTGCACTGATTTGCAGGGGTGCCCTTTTAGTTCGGAAAAGTTTCCTAAAAGCTGATTGGTTTAACAAAAAAAATTCAACCAATCAGCTAGTAGGAAACTTTTCCGAGCTAAAAGGGCACAGCTGCGAGTCAGTACAAATGCGCCTCTTAAAAAAATTTAATATAGTTAACTATTTTCCACACACTAATGCAACATTGGTGAGTATGTTACGTAAAAACAGCAATTCAGACTACACAATATATTAGAGCACAAAAGTACTAGATGTAGTTTTAATTAAAAATAAAATACCTAAAAACTAAAACATGGGAGACGCTAGTTCACTTAAATTATACAACGTCTGCATTAATTTTAATCTGAATTGTACAAATCATTTTAATAAGACTAAATATGTCCCTAGACCAAATAAAAGAATAACCCAACAAGCTAATTTCAGCATATAATTACGTTAAATAATACCTCTTAGTCATAAACTTGTGTAACTCAGATACCATTCTTAGAATAATGCACAAACCATTTCAGAAAGCATGCAATGTATGCCAAGGTAACTTCAGATCAAACAAATGTTAACGAATTTAGGTATATGGCGCCATCTGCAACTCACTTAAAAAATATTCCAATCATGTTTATTCAATATAGCATCCTACAACTGCAATGACAGTCATCAAACAATTTTTATCGTATGCTAGTGGTTCCCAATCAGCTTACTGCGGTAATAATGGTCACATGGGACGAACGTAGTTCGCGAAACACGCTTTGTATTTTTCTTTTTGAGGGAGGGGGGGGGGGGGGGAATTAGTTCCCATACTGGACTTTGTTTGAGAAATAAAAATCTGGTGGTACAGACCAGTTTGATTCCACGATCTGATATATTTGGGAATACATACACACCTTTCACAAGCTCAACCGAGTTCCTTAGTCAATCAGTGAGACAAAAGTAGGTGTTGATATCGAATTCAGTCTACTTTGGGAACGAATACTTCGCAACCAGTTACATTGTGATTGGCACATTGTTTTTTTTTTAGATCCCCTTACAACGAGGCATCTGAAACCACAGTTGGGTACAATTAACCACGGCGCAACTGGTCGTGTGGCAATCAGTGGCATTTTGAACTCCTTATGACTCTTGATTCGGCAAAATTCTACGGATTGTATACGCCTATAATAAAAAAAAGACGAGGCATTATTAGGTATACTGTACATACGAAAGTGATTACTTCAATATTGTACAAATGCATCGAAAATATATTTCGAGATAAATAAAGTGTTTATTTGCATTACTGAATTTCAATAGAGTTTTGATAAGATGTTCAGCATCCGCTGAATATAACCTAAATACAACGCAAGGGTTAAGAACGGAGTATATTGCTCCTAAATTGTATTCCATGATATTCTAAAAACAAAAGTGGTGAGAGGAAAATGTGTTGAATATCAACGTGTCGTATAAGGAAGAAACTTCACTGAAATGTCACGAGAACCATTATATGTTTTCATTAATTTCCGAATAATATTAAAGTACCTCACTGTCTTGCAAATACTGTTGTCTGAAAATTACCAATTCGATAACAAAGAGGGAAGCGAATTGTCACTCAATAATTTACACTTCTAGACAGTAAAGAAAATAAATGTATCAGAATACGTGCAACATACGTGATGGTAAAACTGAAAGTTTTTTGGACAGCGTTCATCATTATGCTGGCCAACTGCAGATTGGTGATGGTGGGAGACTTTAGTCTGATGGCTCACGGCAAATCAGCCGAGTATGGGTGGCCCTGACTAGTATAGCTTTGCTAATTATAGCGTTAAGCAAATCCTTTTACCACGTTAAGGTATCCCCCATTCACAAATTATACACAAAAATATATATGTATGTATGTATGTATGTATGTATATATATATATATATATATATATATATATATATATATATATATATATATATATATATATATATATATTGGGACCCCGGACCAACCTAGAAGCAGCAAGGACCAAGGGCCAACTGCAGACGCAACAGGGACTCCGTGTCCAAAAATGAGAAGGGACGAATGGTATGTAAAGTCAATTTTTGCAATCCTTTGCCAAGAAATAATATATGGTCAGGCACTAGTTTTAATGTGGATAATCGAGTCTCAAGAAAAAAAAAATCTTTTGTTTGATAAGTTTGACAGCAAGCATAGTAATACATATCGTGGTTATAAGAGGGGAAAGGGCATGTGCATCGCCATAATCAGTAAAGCTGTACTAGTCAGGGGCACCCCTACTAGATTGGCTTGTTGTGAGTGACGAGATCAAACTAATCCAGCATCTCCAATCTACAATGACCAGCGTGGTTATAAAAACTAGCCAAAAACCATACATTAATGAAACAACCCCGTCACACCCCTCATTCCCCGACGGCATATAGAACAACTGCAGGAAGTGCTAAAACTCTTTGAACCTTGCAAAATTTAATGTCAGGACCCTGTCTAGAGAAGATGATCTTGCACTGTTACTAGATGGGCTGAAATAAATAAATTGAGATATAACAGGAACTGCAATAGTCGGTAAAAGGTTCAAATGCATGTAGCATTTGTGTTTGATCCTTGTTTCAATCCCTTTCTGGAGAGCAGGTACTGATATGAAAACATAAAAGGATATGAATAAATAACAAGAAGAAGCTGGTGAATAACATTATTGTCTCAATTGAAATTCAAAACACACTGAAGTATAAAAAATAGAAGAGAGAGAGAGAGAGAGAGAGAGAGAGAGAGAGAGAGAGATAAGGTCACTGGGAAAACGTTTTGGGTAACATTGCTGAAACTAAATTTTTTTTTTTTTTCAATCTTATCTTTGTATACTGAAATCTATTGTATTTACGAATGTACTGTTTCAGAGATTAATAATGAATTGTAAACTACATTTCTTAATTTCTTCGCAATTTAACTCGTCATTAATGGGTTGTAAACGGCTTTCCTTAATTTATACAAAATTTAACTCGTCCATTAGTTACACACGGCCTCCAAAGGACTTAATAATTCATATAAGATTCGAATTGTCATTTCCTAATTAGTAAACTCCTTTCAAATCATCCGTAGTTGAAAGCAGATATGTAGAACTAAAAATGAGTATGAGTAAAATTAAGATAATGTTCGATGAAAATGCAGAGACAACAAATAATGATTATGGAAGAATCCTCTAGATATTGTTAATGAACATAGGCTACCTAGTTCGGCTGGACACAAGTGTTTCCCCATGACATGACAATAAAATTAAAAGAAGGATAAACATCGGATGGAGAGGTTTTGGTATAGAAAATGAGATCATGAAACATAAAATGCCACTTTCTCTAAAAAGAAAATAATTCAAAATTAAAATGCCACTTTCGCTACAAAGAAAATTATTGAATAATAAAATGCCACTTTCTCTAAAGAGGAAATGATTTAATCAGCTGGTCCTGCTGGTATTAACCTAGGCATCAGAAACGTGGAGCCTTACTAAAGCCTTAGAACATAGAGCCTCACTAAAACTTTAGTACATACGCAAGTTACAACTCAAAGAGATATGGAGAGAATACTGATGGGAATAAAACTAAGAGACAGAAAATGAGCAACGTGGATACGGGAGCAAACTAAAGTAGAGGATATTCGAACAACCTGTAAGAAAAAGAAATGGACGTAGACAGTGCATGTAATACGAAAGACCGCTAATAGACAGACAGGAAGAATAACAGAATGGGTCCCTTGAGATTGCTAGGGAAGTACCGGAGGGAAGAGAAGAAGATGGATTGACAAGCTAAGAAAGTTTGTGGGTATAGACTCGCCTACAAAGACTGTAAAAAGGCACGTGTGAAGATACATTTCTGAGGCTTTTGCCATGCAGTAGACTAGCAACAGCGGATGGTGATGATATATATATATATATATTTATGTATGTATATATATATATATATATATGTATATATATATATATATAAATATACAGTATATATATATATATATATTTATACAGTATATATATACAGTATATATATATATATATATATATATTATATATATATATACAGTATATATATATATATATGCATGTATATACAGTATATACAGTGTATACAAATATATATATATATATATATATAAATATATATATATATATATATATAAATATATATATATATACATATATATATATATATATATACGTATATAATTATATATATGTATATATACATATATATATATATATATATTAGATAGATAAATAGATAGATAGATAGATATACAGTACGGTATACATAAATTAACCATACACGAGTGTCGGGTGTGTATGCGTGTGTGTTTACTGTACCCTATGTTTAAACCTTAATATTTGTAACAATAATTTTGAATAAATCATATAAAAATGGATATCGAACAGGGCCTGTATCGGTATGGACATGAACAATATTAGAAAGTGGTATATAATTTCACCGCTTCATCACAAAGTAGGAATTATTTATCTTTGCGTACTATTCCTATAAATAAACATTAATTGTAATATTGCAATGGTTTGCTCACTACAAATATCATAACAATGCTTTGAAGTTCATAACTTATTCAGAATTATCATCCACAAATTCATCATTATCGGTTGCTGCTTCCAAAATGAACAGCTAGCTGAAGTTCATAATTAGGCTGATACCAATTTCTTCCGTTGCTTTTGGAAATAATATTGTCTATTTTCTTACCATTGATATTATCATCTGATGCAAGTGCAATATTAATTTTACAAACAACTTTAGATTTTATAGAGGAACTCTCTGACAATTTTTATGCCAAAATAAATCATCACTTGCATTCGATACTCTTTCATCAAAATTTTCTTCAATCTCCTTGTGAGTCTTTCTCGTATGTTCCCAGTTGCCTGGTATACAACAGAGAGAAAGATATATCCATGTAGGTATGAATGTAATTGTTCGTTACATTCTCTCTCTCTCTCTCTCTCTCTCTCTCTCTCTCTCTATATATATATATATATGTGTGTGTGTGTGTGTGTGTGTGTGTGTATGTGTGTGTGTGTGTATGTTAGTTTGATCCTTGTTTCTTCCCTTTCTTTCCCTTTCAGGCGAGGTGCTACTAATATGAAAACATAAAAGGAAATGAATAGAAAAAAAACAAGAAGCTGGTGGATAACATAACAGTTTCAAATGCAATTGAAAACACATTGAATAATGAGAAAGCCGAAGTGTATAGAGAGAGAGAGAGAGAGAGAGAGAGAGAGAGAGAGAGGGAGATGGTAACAACTGGGAAAAGGTTTTGTGTAACATTGATGATACTAAATATTTTTCTTTTTTAATCTTATCCTTGTATACTGAATTCTCTTGTATTTACGAACGTTCTTTTTCAGAGATTAATAATGAGTTGTAAACTACCTTTCATAATTTCTTCGCAATTTAACTCAACAATCAATTGTGAACGGCCTTTCTTAATTTATACGCAATTCAACTCGTCATCAGTTACACAGGGCATCCAGAGGACTTAATAATTCAAATATGATTCGAATTGTAATTTCCTAATTAGCAAATTCATCTCAAATCATCCTTATTTGAATCCCCCGAAACATGATTTAATGGCTTCTGCGTTTATATGCACTTATGGTTCCGAAATGATTTACCAATTATTGCTCATTCAGCGATATGTTTGCCACAAGTGAAATAAAAGTATTTATAGAATGCTTCGAGGTCGATAAGTTATAAAAATTCTTTTTAATCTGAAGAATATAGTGATATGAACAAAATTTTATATAGGACAATTACTAATGTAACACTACATCATTTAGAAAATTTAACAATTCTCAGAAATATAATGTATGCATCACAAGAAATAATAACATTTCGAAAATCATCAAACAATTCCCAGAAATATGTTTACACCACAAGACAATAATATTTCGAATTTTATCAAAATATGTGTTATGTGTCATAAAATTAGATAATTTTTTGCAATTATAGAAAGTTTGATATCATTCTTAAAACAGTATTCACCATTATAATGGAAAAAATAACTTCAACTTTCACTTCCACTGAACATTTGTAGTATGACAAAATAACAACTGCACGTGAAACCTTCATTCACCATGAAAGGAATGAAGGGAAGTTGATAAATGAGCCTCAATTGAAGATATAGAACTTTTAATGTATCCCAAATTTATATTTGATACGTAAGAGAGAGAGAGAGAGAGAGAGAGAGAGAGAGAGCGTGTTTGTGCACGTGAGTATGCGTTTTTCAAAAAAAAAAAAAAAATATATATATATATATATATATTATTATATATATATTATATATATATATATATTATATATATTATATCAAATAATATATGTTATATAAATTTATATATATATATATATATATATCTATATATATAACATATATATATAAATATATATATATATATATATATAAATATATATATATATATATATACATACATACATATACAGATATACAAATTATATATATATATATATAGATAGATAGATAGATAGATATATATATATATATACATAATATATATATTATATATATATACATATATATATACACTATATATATACATATATACACTTTTATATAGATACATATATATATATATATATATACATAAATATACATATTATATATATATATATATATACATATATATACATATATATACATATATATACGCATATATACATACATACATACATAATATAATATAATATATATATATATATATATATATGCGCACATTTAAGTATTGCAAAGGGTGATAGAATATTTGAATAAAGAAAGTAGATATGTAGAATAGAAAATCAATATGAGTAAAGCTAAGATAATGTTCAATGAAAATGTAGATACACAACAAATAAGGAATATGGACGAACCTCTAGAGATTGTTAATGAATATACAGTACCTATTCTGGACAGATGGTACGTGTTTCTCCGGAAATGACACCGAAAAAAAGAAAAAGTGTAAGCATGGGATGGAGAACTTTTGGTAAACAAGATGAGCTTATGAAAAATAAAATTACGCTCTCTTAAAAAAAAAAAAGTATTTAATGAGATGGTCCTACAAGTATTGACTTATGCATTGGAAACTTAGAGGCTTAATCTAGTTACAACTCAAAGAGCTATGGAAAGAATAATGATAGAAATAACACTAAGAGACAGAAGAAGACAGATGATGATGAATTGACCTACTAAGAATTTTTGCGGGTGTGCACTGGCATAGAAACACCATAAACAGACACCAGTGGAAGGATATATCAGAGGGCTTCATTCTGCAGTGGATTAGCAACGGCTGATAATGATGATACCCATACATTTACACTAATAAATACATTCATATACACATACATACATACTGTATATATCTAAATAATGTCAAAGAAAACTATAAGAAAAGACACAAAATCTAATAAAGAAAAAATTGGAAATAAGGGCAAAATCCAAGAGAGATGAAACAGACCTGGCATAACTATGCAAACCAATAAACAAATTAAAAATCCAAGATATTCAAAACACAATCTGAAAAAATAATGAAGAAACACCAACGAAAGGAAGGAACATCAAATGGGTGAAAAAGAAGGTTTAGAACAGCATGGAAAAACAAAATTGGAGACACAAAAGATCTTAAAAATTACCGCCAATAATTACTCATTCAAACCTCAAAGGAAATGTGACTATAACTGTAATCATTGGCGGTAATTTTGAGAACAAAGCCATCAGAGGGATATTGAAAGTTAAATGGCAGGACAGCATTAGAAATGAAACTATAAGAGAGATTACTCGAGTGCCATATGTGGATGAGATCATGATGAGGGGTAGTTGGAGATGGTTTGGGCATGCACTTCGCACTCTCTAGGAGAGATTAGTTCACCAACCGTTTTAGCTGGGCTCCACAAGGCACCAGAAGAGTTGGGAGATTCATGCCTACATGGCTGAGGCCCATGAAGCGCGAAGTAGGAGATGGTGAATTGAGAAGTATTGAATTAAAAGCTCACGATAGAGAAGACTGGAGAAATCTAACAGAGGCCCTTTGCGTTATTATGCGTAGATGATAATGAGTTAAACCATTTAGTGGTGGCCGCTGAGAAGAGCTCATGTTCCGAGCGTAAAAATTTAGTTAATTTTTCCTTTATAGTAGCTCTCTTTAGAGACAAGTCGAAACCCTTTGAAAAAAATAATAAAGGCAGATTAAGAGATTTAAAGGTCTATAGAATTCCAGGTCAACCCACGCGCAGGTAAATTGGGGGGTTAGCGGGGATTAGAGGGGTAAACGTTGAGTGGGGGTAAGTTTCGTGACGTCACAGAGCTCCATTGGCCCGCGAAAGAGTACCATTCAGCATTAGCTTGCTTTGCAAAAGTTCAGTTTTCGTCATTATCCCGTTGAAAATAACATTTCTATTTCAGAAAAAAATTAATATTATAAGCTATTTTGATGACTACATTTCGTTACAAAATAGTTCCTGTGAGAAAGTTTTTAAGGAAAATGGTTTAAAAAGTCGCATATCAGCAAAGAACAAATATTATCCAAATCCTTTATGGAAATATTGTTTCACCAAATGTACAATTAAGCAATGTGCATGCATATTTAGATACATTTCTAAACTAATCATTTACTAATGACTCAAAACTAAATCTTAAAAATATCTATTAAAATAAAGTTGTACAAACACACAATAGAAATAAGTGATCATGATTATTACATTTTACAATCTTCTAACTTTAATAGTTATTTTCCTTGCAGAAGTTATTTCTTTTAGTTAATATTATTATTCTAAAAATATTTCGTCAACGAACAAAATAAGTGACTAAAAGTGGTAATCCCATTTTATTAGGAATATCTAATGCTATTTTTTACTACTCTGTGATAACTTTTATTTTTTTTTTCAATATTCTTTATCGGATCAGTAAATTCTTTTGATGCCTTCACCAATTCCTTATTTGCTGAGCTAATTATACCTGCCACGAATCGTCCCCCTTTAATACAGATTTGTGCATTAGGGAAACTTGAGGGCAATGGAACCGGCGAAACAGTCTAGACCTTTCTATTTTGCATCATCCATATGTCCAATTATCAACTTCCCCTATACTTTTTGTAACATCATTTCTTTCACCGTCGCATTCATCGGCAGACAAAATATCATCGCATATAGCCTTAGATCACGTTGTAGCGATTTTTCATCTTTATCTTGAGAGAGAGAGAGAGAGAGAGAGAGAGAGAGAGAGAGAGAATTATTATCAAGAAAATGAAAGGTTCTAGCTGTTAAGTTATCTATTTTGCAATTGGGATCTGTATTATATTTTGACCTTATAAGGTAACTGTCCTTCTCTAATAGATGATATTTAACACTATTTAACTGTATCTAACGCTGGGTGCTGATAGCAGACTTCCATTTATCACAAAAAGGTAAGGAAATGTTCAAGTCCATCTTGATTCATTCTATAAGTCAATAAAATGATTTATTAAATATAATTTTCTCCTTTTTAACAATATTGGCAAAGATTCACAAGAAACTGCCAATCCTATTTGGAATGAATAAAGACAATTATTTCCCATTAGCTTCAATGATTTTACTCGGTGTCGTGCAATTGGTGAAATGATCCTGATTTTGTAAGATCAACCCGTATTAATTTCTGAACATCTTTGTATCGTACGGAACTCCAGAGATAAATTGCCTTATTTCTTCCAATGCTTATCTAAAAATAATCCTTTGCTACAGAAATATTTAAGCGATTTCGTAATTGTTTCTAATATCAAGTGTACAGCTAATTTTCCATTCATACGCTGAAAGCCACTGACATTTATATGTTTCTTCAAATTTGTGATATTTTCAGATCACTTTTACATTATAAGTTCCCTTAGCGAAGAGCAGTGGACAAAATCAACGTCACTTTGCTGAAAGCCATTATCAAAGAAATTGTTTCTTATTAGTCTCATGAGATGTGGAGCCTCAGCAAAGACACAAACAACGCGATCGGTGATGCTGGATTTTCAATCATCGAATTATGCACAATTATGCATAAAGATTTCCATAAACTACCGTTGGTAGGACCTAGGTCGTTAAATATAAACATTACAGGAAAACTCGCTAGTTCTATCTCAATGATAGTATAATTTTTAGAGCACAAAGAGTAACTGAATCTTAGTCATAACTACATTTTTAGGCAATGCTGCCTTCATCAAAACATTAGGTGGAAACACACTCAAAATTATTTGTGATTTGTCCTTAAATAATTTGATAACGGTCTTTAAAATTTATGGTTCGACATCCAACATATACTAACACAACTATTTAACGTAGAAATGGAAGAAAGATTGAAATATGGAACATCAGCTTCCTTGTAAGCAAACTGTGAAATAGTAAATACCGGAAAACAAAGGCTGGTAAATCAGACCACGGTGCGGTGTGACGTCATCAATAACCGCATGGCTAGCCTGCGCAGTAGAGAACACAGTTTGGGCCGCTGCATTTGGTGGTATAAGATCGGCAAAATCACATCATCACTACAATACTCACTTGCTTTACTGTATTATATATATATATATATATATACATATATGTATATATATATATATATATATAGATATATATATATATATATATGTATATATATATATATATATATATGTATATATATATATATATATACGTATATATATATATATATACGTATATAAATATATATATATATATATATGTATGTATATATATATACTGTATATACATATATATATATATATATACATATATATATATATATATATATATCTATATATATATATATATAGATATATATAGATATATAATATATATATATATATATTTAAAACGGATAACCAAGCATAAACAATGTTTATAATGAATCTGAAAGGGATTTCTCTAAAGATAAACCCTAATCTTTTTAATTGCTCTGCACTTCGGTAGATACTAATCTTCCACTACCGATATCTCCGTGCTTGTGGTGTGGTGTTCTGATCACACCCGTCAATCAATGGTCTTTTCAGCTTAAAAGATTAGGAATTCTTTAAGGAAAGTTCAATTTAATCTTCGTTCCCTCTATAGTCTCTCTATCATTGTAGCACTTTCCTTTGAGACTCTTTGCATTCGTTGAATGCAATGTTTTCTTTAGCTTCCACCAGTAGTTTATCAAGAGTGATTTCTTTACGTGCAAAAAAGTTTATCACCGTTCTCCTTAAAATTCTTCTTAAAACACATTTATGAAAGTCATCTAGATCAGTCACAGCAAGAGGATGATACTTTGTTCTTTATTGAAATGTAGGTTTTCCCCATTCTTCTTACGTGACTCATCTTTGATTATTCGACGTAGCCTACTGCTCCTTCAGGAACATTCGTGGCTTCAGACGTGCGGATACTGTACATGATTTGGTTACATCTGTAAAAGGGTCACGGTTCATCTCCGTTATGAAATACTTGTACACTGTGTACAGAGTTTCCCTGGAATTGGGACGGAAATCACGAGTTGGAGAAGTTTGCATCGTTTAAGTTTGATAGATTATGTAGTCTAAAGCGCTGCATTTTATACTCCAAGATTAACCATTCAGTGATTAAATATGGCACCCGGATAATTTCCAGGTAAATTTACACTTTTAACCTCCAGGATGTACTGGTCAATCAGATTTCAAACTTCTTTCACCCAGAGTCTTGATAAGACGATAGGATAAAACTGGCAAATAACCTGGGATTATAATTTCGAAAAAAGTAGTTGGTTCTACTTATTATAAAAGTGAAAACCTTCCCTTAACAGAATAACAGAAGAGAGAGAGAGAGAGAGAGAGAGAGAGAGAGAGAGAGAGAGAGAGAGAGGGGGGGGGGGGGGGTTTAACCTCTGGTTAATCCTATGAGATTAGTAAAAAAGGAACATCAGTCATAAAGCAGTTAGCTACGCTTTATCAGTTTCACTCAGTTTGGGTGGCAAGTGTATAAATACAGTGTTAATTTCTCCTGGAATGGATAAATTATTTTAACACGAGTACGCTATACATTAGGACAGAAATCGTCTCAGCGGCCACAACAGATTGGTTTTACTATAGTAAATATCATAGGCCAAATAGATACACAACTAAACTTGAATCAACTAAGAGAGCAAACAGCCTTTAGAAGAACAGTAGGTATACAACAACTGATCACATCCATGTAATTAAACAGCTAATGGAAAAATAAATAGAGTATGATAAACCACTAAGTATGGCCTTTATAGACTATGAAAAAGCTTTTGATTCTCTCAAAATTTCAGCAGTAATGAAATTCCTTTTAAAAAAGGAATAGATAAATCATATATGAGAATATTTGAATATATCTATACAGGAAGTAGAACAATCCTAAAACTACATAAAGATAGCGAAAACCTTCCTGAATGAGAAGTGTTAGACAGGGAGACCCATCTCTCCTAGATTATTCACAGCATGCGAAGAAAAATGTTTTAAAAATTTAGATTGAAAAAATATAGGAATTAGCATTAATGGGGAATACCTTAACAACTTAAGATTTTCAAATAACATAGTACTGTTTAGTAAATCATGGGAGGAAGAGAAATGTAGGACTGAAAAGGATTATGAGTAAAACTAAGATCATTTTCAATACAAATGTAGATAACAAATAACGGTTATGGTCGAGACTATAAAGATTTTTAATGAATATTACATATTTTAAAACAGACAGTAAGTATTTCTCCAGGATATTAGACCGAAATTAAAAGAAGGATAGCCTTGAGACATAGAGCTTATGGCAAACAAAATAATGTTATGAAATGTAAAACAACATAAGATGGTCCTACCAGGGATAGAGGATGGGAAAGGTTGAATCTGTGTGCTTGTGTGCGTGTGGCGTGCTTATTCATCTAAAGACCAAGCATTTAAATTAACGATTAACGATATTAGTACTCATATCTACACACACACACACACACACACACACACACTCTGGGTGATAGGAGGATAGATGTGAGAGAGGCAAGAGAGCGTGCTAAAAATAGGAATGAATGGCGTGCGATTTATGACACTGTTCCGGTAGGCCCTGCTGCTTCTTCCGGTGCCTTGGATGACCGCCGAGGTTAGCAGCAGTATGGGATTCAGCGATATGAAGCTTCATCTGTGGTGGATAACGGGGGAGAGTGGGCTGTGGCACCCTAGCAGTACCAGCTGAACTCCATTGAGTCCCTTGTCAGGCTGGGAGAAACGTAGAGTGGGGAGGTCCCCTTTTTTTGTTTCATTTGTTTGATGACGGCTACCCCTCAAATTTGGGGGGAAGTGCCTTGGTGTGTATAATATATATATATATATACATATATTTATATACTTACACACACACACAACATATATATATATATATATATATAAATATATAATATATATATATATATATATATATAATGTAATGTAATTAGGGAAAACTTTTATAAGTTCGGCATTTAAATTAGTTACTCCCAGCTATATGATAAAATGGAATCAAGACAAAAATTAATGATAATTTAACCAAATTTGTATTGGAATCAGCATAAGAGATATGTGGAAAATTTCCTAACAAGATCAAGGAAAACTATCTAAAAACATCCAAAACTTAATAAAGAAATTATTGGAAATTAGAGTAAACTCCAATATGAAATAGAATTAGCACAACTATTCAAAACAATAAAGAAATTAAAATAAAAAAGATTCGTAAACACAATAAGATCAAAACTGAGGAAACGCTGAAAAAAAAAAATAGAAGCATTAAGTTAATTAAAAGAAGACTTAGAATAAGACATCAACAGATATTTCTTTTAAAGGATGAAAATGTAAATATCACCAGCACGTAATAAAACGGAAGATTTCTATGCAATGCTATACAATAGTGATATAAGAAATAATCTTGCAAATGAATTAAAAGTAATGAAACACCAGAGCCGGTACCATATATATATATATATATATATGTATATATATGTATATATATATATATATATGTGTGTGTATATATATATATATATATGGTACACTCGGGCACACTATCCGTCTTATTTCTCTTCCTCTGTTTTTTCAAGTTTTTATAGGTTATATATGAAAAATCTAATTCAATGTTGTTACTGTCCTGAAAACATTTTATTTCAGTGTTCATTGGTCTCTTGTAGTTTGTTTATTTCTTTATTCGATTTCATCACCGGGCTATTTTTGCCTGATCACATTTTCCTGTGATTCATTAGGATTTCATTGGATGCACCGAAATTAATTAACAAATATTGATAAATGAAACTGTCAGATTACTGGAAATAAAAAAATTTCAACATTGACCTTGAAATAAATTATTTTTCTCAAGGCTTAAAAAAAATTCATGACCAATCTCACAAGCCCTCCACTTCTTCGACTATGCTTATGATTCCATTCTTGCAACGGAATTAACCTCGGTTCGTCAGGTATGTCATAACCTTTACAAAGGATACTTAATTGTGAAGCTTACTCGTCAAATTAGAAATTTAGATTTATTTTCTACCATGATCTCTGAATCGATTTCCCAATGCTAACTGTCCAAAACCTCAGGTCTTTTTCCACAACATATTTTATCGTGAAAAAAAAGTGCTATATTGATTTGACATTCTTTTTAAGTAGCAAAATTTATTTGCATTTATATGCAATCGAATTCATATGAAGTCTCCTCTTCTAAGCGTGCGTCTGTTTACATTCAATACATCATATGCAAAGTAGGCATGCACAAAATTCATTATCTGGTAGAAGCATTCCGCTTATTCATTACTCAAAAAAACTGACGAAGCGCGCATGGCGATGATACGTAATTTAGCTTCAACGTCGGCAACACGCAATAGAATAAATGTTTTTTCCTGTTTAAGATAATGAAGTAATGAATAGCTCCCTACCAAAGAAAGTTGAAAAGTGACTCAATCAGTTTGTCCTATTCATGATTGAGAATGACAAATTGCAAGCAGCAAAATATTTGTGAATGATGTTTACTGTTGCTTTTAAATGTCACAGTGAAATCTAAGAGTTTTAGTTAGAATTTTTATATCTGTCTCAGATAGGAAAATATTAAAAGAAAATTTTATATAGTTCGAAGACATGGAAAATATGAAATCATGGCTGTGAATAACTTCCATTGGATGATCAAAGGGTGTATACATATATATGTATACATATAATATATATATATATATATATATATATATATGTGTGGTGTGTGTGTGTGTGTGTCTGTATATATATACACTGTATATAAGTATATATATATATATATATATATATACTGTACATAAGTATGTATGTGTTCATTGTGTATATATATATATATATATATATATATGTGTGTGTGTGTGTGTGTGTGTCTGTGTGTATCAAAAGTTAAAGATAGATAGATATTTATATCGATATCTAGATTTTGAAACGTCATTAACAAAGTACTTTTTTCCCCTTAGCATTGTAATCATTTTTTTTTTTCTTTTTTAAATCCAACATAATGACTCGACGACCATTCCAACCATCTATATATTTACGCAAAAAGAAAAAAAAATCTATTCACTGAGAAATATTGCTCGCCATATGAGAATTGAAATGAACTTCGAGGAAGATTCATTGCAAGTCATACCATTCCAATTAGAATTCCGTTCCACTCTGATTATTTGCGAGACGTTAATTAATATAGTCTGATTCGATATTCTTTCTTTAAATCCTTCGATATTATAGTGAAAGTGGCAAACAATAATGTAAACATATTATTGTATTGATTCCATTGTGTTTGTCAATACTGTGTCTATTATTGTAATAGTTCTTTTTATATGAATAGCGGTGACTGATGGAATCATTCTATAGTTAAATTACGTCGAGTTACTAATTGTATTGGCTTCAAAACTACCCACCTTTCGTTTTCATTACTATAAATTTTATATACTGATATGTTTTCCACCTAGTTTATAGCCTACATGACTTTTACTTTGGGAAACCTATGATTTTTTTCTAATAGGATTTCACCATTTTAACATCGAAACATTTAATATCATGTGAACTGATAATGGTGCATTTAAACCCCAAGGATGAGTTCGACCAGACTGTTTAAAGTTATTCATCCGAATTAGGACAAAACAGGAAGTAGGTACAACATTTTGAAGATCGGTAATACAATTGGTCCAGCAGAAAATATATAATTTTTTGAATTGAGAGAAAAAAAATTGTTTGTTCAACATAAAAAAAAATTATATTAAAAAATGCATTTGATACGATTTTTCTTGTGAGATGAAAAAAAAAATTACGTAAATATAATGGCGCCACTCCCCTATATATATATGCGCCATTCCCCTATATATATATATATATATATATATATATATATATATATATATATATATATATATATATATGGATAAATATCAACACAACATCGTGTTCAAATAGAAATAAATTTCTACCTCATACTTGGGATCGAATGCTAGCCCTTCTAATGAAAGGCCAGGTCGAAACCAACCATTCCACGAGAGACCATAAAGAAATTGGAACTTGACGCTACCTAGCTGTCCGAGGATTTACCTGGCGAGACATCAGTCTCTTACCAGCGAGTTTTACTCAATTTCCCGGCCCACCACGTGACACAATTGGTAGTAATTCATTCAAATTACCCCTAATGAGTCAATATGGATAAATATCAACATAACATCGTGTTCAAATAGAAATAAATTTCTACCTCATACTTGGGATTGAACGCTAGCCCCTTCTTATGAAAGGCCAGGTCTAAACCAACCATGCCACGAGACCATAAAGAAATTGGAACCTGACGCTACCTAGCTGTCCGAGGATTTACCTGGTGGGACATCAGTCTCTTACCAGCGAGTTTTACCCAATTCCCCGGCCCACCACGTGACACAATTGGTAGTAATTCATTCAAATTACCCCTAATGAGTCAATATGGATAAATATCAACACAACATCGTGTTCAAATAGAAATAAATTTCTACCTCATACTTGGGAACGAACGCTAGCCCCTTCTAATGAAAGGCCAGGTTGAAACCAACCATTCCACGAGAGACCATAAAGAAATTGGAACCTGACACTACCTAGCTGTCCGAGGATTTACCTGGCGAGACATCAGTCGCTTACCAGCGAGTTTTACTCAATTTCCCGGCCCACCACGTGACACAATTGGTAGTAATTCATTCAAATTACCCCTAATATGTCAATATGGATAAATATCAAAACAATATCGTGTTCAAATAGAAATAAATTTCTACCTCATAATTGGGATCGAACGCTAGCCCCTTCTAATGAAAGGCCAGGTCGAAACCAACCATGCCACGAGAGACCATAAAGAAATTGGAACCTGATGCTACCTAGCTGTCCGAGGATTTACCTGGTGAGACATCAGTCTCTTACCCGCGAGTTTTACTCAATTTCCCGTCCCACCATGTGACACAATTGGAAGTAATTCATTCAAATTACCTCTAATGAGTCAATATGGATAAATATCAACACAACAT
>NC_090729.1:151845643-151860643 GCF_036898095.1 Palaemon carinicauda
AAAAAAAAAAAAACTTACATTTACAAGTGAGAACTCGATCCAGGATGTTAAGGTGAGATTTTCTTCATATATTTCCAGTTTGGGTTTAGAGTTTATATAGGTGAGCACCTTAATCTGATAATCAGATAATTGATAATCGTCATTGTTATTATAAAAACAGCCCATGCAACCTTACAGGATTAATCGAGTGTACTCTATTAACCCTGGCCCCCTTATATACGTGGTGTGTCCACACGACCAGTTGTAACTGTTTTTCTCCCTGTCCGAAATTCCCACCGGGGGAAATATGGCCCAGGATATATATCTTCCGGGGGGTGTTTTGTCCCAGGATAATATTAGCACCTCTGGGCCAAGATTCCCTCCACCTCACTGCTGTTATAGGCGCATGGCTATGACAACGTGTAGTAACTACAAGCCTGCCACACAGGATAATTATCATGGCGTACAAAACTACAATCACCTTCAAAACACAAATCTGCAGCAGAAGTTGCACAGTTCTTTTAGACACCATATGTGAATTTGGCTGTATAGAAACCGTGATCACCGACCAAGGGAGACAATTTGTCAACGAACTGAATGATATCATATGTGCCAAGTTACAGATGGATCACAGAATTGTTCCAGCATAACATCCAATAACAAATGATTACAGGAAAGATTTAGTCAAACCCTCGAAAGAGCTCTTATAAAATGTGTTAATGGATAATAGAATGATTGGAATCTGCACATAAAGAGAATCCTATTCGGATATCGTACTTCAGTCCATGCCAGCACTGGCGTTACTCTTTCACTGCAATGTTTAGGAGGGATCCCGTGCTTCCAGTCTACTAAGAATACTGTCATGTGAGGCAGTAGGAACTAGGGTAACGACAGCAGAGACTGCTAAAAAGCAGAGAAAGAGTGGTGTCAGAAAAAAAATGGCAGCTTATGAAAAAATCCCAATAAATATAGCTAAAGCTCTAGACAGACAAAAGAAGGGCTACGATGCAAGACATACATACAAGTACAATAAAATAGTTGAAGGCTCATTAGTACTATTAAGAAACAACAAAGCTAATCACTGAATGGGAAGAAAACTAGAAGAAAAGTACATAAGTCTGTATGAAGTTGCTTCTCTTGTAAGCAAAAGACGCGTAAAACTGAAAAATGTAACATCAAATAAAGAGCTAAAAAATTTATACCACATAATGAACTTAAAGGTATACAAATAAAATGACACGATATGTTTAAGACAAGCTGATGACATCACTGGAATAGAACCGTGCAACGCACCTGTTAGTAGATGTTAACAGAACACCACAGGATTTGCAATACTTGCTTACCAGAATACATGAAATATCACACGAGGTTGGGCTGAAGATTAATAGAAGAAAGACATGATGAGAACAGAGTATGCAATGGAAGATGAAATATCATTGAAAGGAGAAAGGATTAATGTGGTAGATTCATTTAAGTATTTAGGGATTATGATCTCCAATACAGGGTTTTTAGAATTAGAGTTTATTGAAAGATTGAATAAAAGCAAATCAGACAATGGCAAGGTTAAGTAAAATTTGGATATCAAATCGCCTGAAATTTACATACAAAAATCAGACTATATATCAGTTTAGTGAGATCGGTGTTACTCTATGGACATAAGTCATGGCATGGCAATGAAACAATCTCCTATAGATTTAGTAAATTTGAGAACAAAGCCCTCAGAAGGATATTGGGAGTTGAATGGCAGGACAGGATTAAAAATTAAACTATAAGAGATTATCAAGTGCCATATGTGGATGTGATCAAGATGAGGGGTAGATGGAGATGGTTTGGGCGTGCTCTTCACACTCCTCAAGAGAGATTAGTTCACCAAACGTTCAGCTGAGCTCCACAAAACACTAGAAGAGTTGGAAGACCCCAGGCCTACATGGCTGAGGACTATGAAGCGCCAAGTAGAGTATCAATGGAGAAGTATTGAATTAAAAGCTCAAGATAGCGACTGGCGAAATCTAACAGAGGCCTTTTGCGTCAATAGGTGTAGGAGGAAATGATGATGATGATGCCATTAAATACCTGGCTCTGCTCCTTGCAATGAAATATGAACACAGCAGTCAGGTTATTTGCCCATAGTGTTCTTGCTTCTGAAGTCATCTACGTTCATTGACACCCCCCACCAACCATTGTCTTCTATTAACTACGCGTGCCTGATGGGCAATATCCATTTGTGTGAACACTAATGGGAAAGGTCACGAACATTTTAGGAAAATGACAATTGTTGATGCTTACATTTTTTTCAGCTTTATGAGACTCTTCCTTTTTATTTTGTTATTATCTTAAAAATAAGTAATAAGAGTAAATAAAGTATTCTAGAAACATTGTCCCCTCACTATACTAGTGCTTGTTACTCGCGTTTGAAGGCTGTGAAATCCATTTCTCTATAGTCTACCATTACACTGGGATACTTTAAATATGTAGAAAAACTCGTCATTTAGAAGACGTTCTTTCTATTGAATATTCTGGAAGTAATACCGCTTCGTATGAGAAGTTCGCGATAAATGTATGGATTCACATATTTTGGCATAAGGTGTCTGTAAACATTTATGGAAAAAAACTTTGATAGATAAGAAATTGTACCATAACTAACTTTTATTCCAAAGTTAATAAAATTAAAGGCACGGCTAAAGGCGTGTCACTCAACTAAAAGAGTGGAATAACAAAAGAACTCAATATCCTCAATAGCATTATAAGACGTGTTGGTATTATTATAACAGGTTATATGAACAATGTAATAAATCAAATCAGAATTTATATCTATCGCAAAACGTACACAGTTACGATACCGAATCAACCGTTTCTTTTTACGAAGGTAGCCATCATAAATTACCATTACATGTGAAGATATATAATCCTATACAGGGCTAAATTCATTAAGTTTAAAACCACTTTCCTCTTGAAACCCATAGAGTGTATTCCAGCGCTTTGAACTAGAATTACTGTAAGCCATTCAAGGTCGTAAGTAACTCGTCACCTACACCCAGGGGAAAAAGGGGTGAGCAATCCTCGCTCGGTTATGAAAGCAATGAATTATGACCCAACATATGGGAGAAGCCATTAATTTCCAAAAAGATTTACGAGTGGGCACATTCATCCAGGCAGCAATGGGCTACAATCTGGAGAAACATGATGCGTGATTGCGTTAATGAATTGATCTCTCTCTCTCTCTCTCTCTCTCTCTCTCTCTCTCTCTCTCTAATACTGTCCGTGTATACATACACATGTAGCACTCTCTCTCTCTCTCTCTCTCTCTCTCTCTCTCTCATACTGACCGTGTACACAAACACATACACAAGCAACACATACTCTCTCTCTCTCTCTCTCTCTCTCTCTCTCTCTCTAATACTGTCCGTGTATACATACACAAGTAAGTAACTCTCTCTCTCTCTCTCTCTCTCTCTCTCTCTCTCTCTCTCTCTCATACTGAACGTATATACAAGCACACAAGCATCACATGCTCTCTCTCTCTCTCTCTCTCTCTCTCTCTCATACTGTCCGTGTATACACACCCACAAGCAAAACACGTAAATCCACCTCTCCCTTTCTCTCCTCTATCTTGCCTCGCACATCATTCAGAGACCAAAATCAAACATTTGATTCTTGAAATGGATACAAAGATAACATAGGAATAACCTCTAGAATCCAGTACGCTTCTGGCGACCTGAAAAGAGAGTTGTATATCTGACTGTTAGGTGACCGTTGTGGAATGCCGTTGGGCTTTTTTTTTTTAAAGAAATGGGTAGATGAAGAAAATATTTAACGTCAATGCTCATTACTTTGTCAAAATGTATGTCATCTAAACAGTTTGGCTTGGCAAGGTAATAATTAAAGTTAAATCACTAAGCAATATCAAATCATTATCATAAACTCTCTCTCTCTCTCTCTCTCTCTCTCTCTCTCTCTCTCTCCAGCGAAGCATAAGAAAACACAAACACGAAACCAGCATTCGGGTATCGAACAGTACGAATAGGCGTGAAATTGGATCACTCTAAAATATGCTGCTTTTCTATCAGCATGAGCAGTGAATTCGAAACCTAGCGAATAGTTCTTGTGGGTTGCAATTGATTACTTTCTGATATAAAAGAAGAGAAAAAAAAAATTTATGTTGGTGTTTATTACTTCAAAACGAATGCCTTCGACGTGGTTATGCTCCACCAACAATGGGGTAACCAAACTCGTTACTCTCTCTCTCTCTCTCTCTCTCTCTCTCTCTCTCTCTCTCTCTCTCAAGCAGCACATTGAATTAAAACGCATCATCCTAGACCTGTACCTATACGAAATGTGGTTAAATTAGACCTATCCGTAAATCCAGTATGTATCCTTTGACATATGCAGTGTATCCAATTTCAACTTAATTGTTTAGTTCACAACATTTTGTTGCAAAAGAGACGAAGCAGGAAAAAAAAAAGGCGTTCATTACTCCTTCACACCATACGATACACATAGGCGAACAAATTAATTATTCCTCACTGAAGAATATACATACATACATACATACATGCACACACACACACACACACACATATATATATATATATATATATTCATATACATACGTATATACATATATATATATATATATATATTCACATACATATGTATATACATACACACACACACACACACACACATATATATATATATATATATAGATATATATATATATATATACATACATATATATACATATATATATACATAAATATATATATACATATATATACATAAATGAATATATATATATATATATATATATGAATATATACACACACACATATATATATATATATATATATATCACCAGAGTGAATAGAACACTATTATGAAAGGAGAGCATGAAGAGCACCTGGTATATGTGTGAGGTGTGAGGGCTGATATGTTAAAGGAAGGGAGTGTGACTGTATTTGAATGGGTGGTGGTGTTCCGCTCTACAAAGGTAAAGGAGAAGTGCATGAGTGTTATAATTCTATGGGTATTAGTTTGCTGAGTGTAGTTGGAGAAGTGTATGGTAGATTGTTAATTAAGAGGATTAAGTATAAAATGGAGGATGCAATCTTATTGTGCCGGTAAGCTTTAGAAGATGTAGGGCATGTATAGAATATATTATTATAGTTAGGCAGACTTGTGAGAAATATTAACAAAAGGTAAGGAGGTATAGTTTGCATTTATATATATATATATATATATATGTGTGTGTGTGTGTGTATATATATATATGTACATATATATATATATATATATGTGTGTGTGTGTGTGTGTGTGCATTATATATACATATATTGATATATATATATATATATATACACGTGCATAGTATATATGTATATAGACTACATATATACATACATTATATATACGAAATATATATATATATATATATATATATATTTATATATATATATATATATATATATCCTAGCTACAACCCTACATGGAAAAGCAGGATACTAAAGGTTGAACGTATCTAACAGGAATAGCAGCCCCCAGTGCAGTAATGAAGTATGGAAATGACGTAAAAAGTACTTAAAAAAATCTAACACAGATATAAAGTATGTAACTTGACAAATTACACTTATTAAATACTAAGCATATATATAGTATGAAACAAGATATTTGTCAAAATATTCAACATTAAATAAAAGAAATTGCCCCAAGTTTGAACTTCTGGAATTCCCCCAATTCTACATCCAGAATAGAAAGAGGATTCCAGAATCTAGTCAGTTTGAATACAGGTTTTAAATTGTTGTGTGGTATTGATCTTTATATTAAAGAAATTATAGAAAACAAGACTTGGAATTAACAGCATACCTAATACCAAGTACAGTAATGTACAATTTGGAAAATCTGAATGCAATAGCTAGTCAGAATTATAAAACATTTTATGAAAATGGACAATGAACTAACTGAACGACAGTGGCAAAGATAGGGAATAAGGAATTTAATATACAGCAAGATTTTGTCCAACAAATTAAGATGGGAGTCAGCACCTGAGAACAATAGTCTAAACACGGTAAAAGGAAAGAATTAATGTTTCCTTAAAATAGATTGATCACCGAAACTCGTATAAGACTTTATCAACATGTCAATTTTTGGCAATTGAAGAAGGAACAGATCAAACGTTTTATTTTTCACAGGTATATCTGCAATCAGGAATAACACCTAGAATTTAGAACTAGTTTTATATAATTGGAAAAAAAAAAGAAAGATAATTTCATGAAAAATCTGTATGTGAAGGATCCCCTGTACCTGACCTACTTTTGCTAGCTTTCAACATTATCCCCCATTATTTGTACAACATACTAATTATAGCAAAGAGAATTAGCAGCCAGAGGTCTATATACAGGTTGTGAAACTGCTGCAAATGGAGTATCACTCTCTGCATAAAGTTTATTTTCCCAGAAAAAAAAAAACAAATTTTTCGCGTTTATAGTATGAAAACTTAACACTACGCTGAGAAACATCAGATATTCTCCAATAGTCAATATAGTGTCCATCAACCACTACTCATTTGCAACCTATAATGTTAAGAAAAGACCCTACTACTCCTTGCCTGTAAAAAAAAATAAAGGCTAATGATTAACACCGTCAAAAGCAGTAATAAAATAAAGACCAATCAAACGAATTTCCTGACCACAATCAAAGGATTTCTGTACAGCATTGGAATTTAGAAGAAGGGCATCACACGCTCTAAGTCTTAGGCGAAAGCCAAAGCCTTAATAACTATTAAGACGTCTTGGCAAATACATTGAAAAATATATTTCCTAAAATATATATGTTGTATTCACATATATAAAATATATACATATAGATATACTGTATATCTGTATATTTATCTATCTTTCTATCTATATGTGTGTATGTATATATATATATATATATATATAAATATATATATATATATATATATATATAAATATATATATATATATATATACAAATATATCATATATAAATTATATATACATATATATACAGTATATATATATATATATATATATAAATATATATATATATATATATATATTTATATATATATATATATATATATATATTATGACTATCATTTGTGTTTTTTTTCTGCATTTATGTTATGAACCTATTATTCAACTACAATGGGCAATCGGTAGAACACATACCTTGTCCAATAACTTATTAGTTACCATGGTTATGCAAACAAATATGATAACATTTGACGAAACCTGCACTTTTTTGCAAATTCATTAACCTTTGAACCCTAACCTCTAGCAAGGGTAATGCAAAACTATATCATGTTGTATATCATAACATAAGCAATTGAATTGTGTATACTTTGACACTAGTAAAATCGGATAAACATTTATCACAATATAGCAAAATGACATTTTTTTTTTACCTTGGCCTTTGATCCCATCACTCCCAAATCTCAAGAAAGGCAATAGAATTATGTACTCTTTGGCACTATTTCAGGCAAATCGGATAAAAATTGACCACCTTATAGCAAAATGACATCTTTTTTTACTTTGGCCTTTGATCCCATCACTCCCAAATCTCAAGATAAGCATTAGAATTATGCACTTTCTGCCAATATTTTGACCTTTTCGTTGCCTTTACTTTGACCCAATCACTCCAAAAATATAATAACATTTTCCCAGGGTCATGGCCATTTATTCCCCCGTTTCATGCAAATCGGATAAAAATTGGCCACAATATAGCAAAAAGACGTTTTTGACCTTCTCGTGACGTTGACCTCAATCTTGTTTATATCACAAGATAGGCAATTGAATTATACACATTTTAGCAATAATTTCATGCAAATTGGATAGAAACGGACCACAATATGGCAAAAAGAAGTTTTACATTGACTTTTGACCCAATCACTCCCAAATCACAAAATAGGCAATTGAATTATACACGTTTTGGAACTACTTTCATGGAGATCGGATATATTTGACCACAATATACCAAAGAGTTTTTACCTTCATATTTGATCCAATCAATTCCAAATCGTACGATAGGCTGTTGAATTATGGATACTTTAACATTTCATGGAAATCAGATAGAATTTACCACTGAATAGTTTTTACTTTAACCTATGACACAATCACTCCAAAATAAGAGGATAGACAATTGAATTATGCACATTTTGGCACTAGTTTCATGTAAATGGGATTAAAAGGCGCTCTTTCATCTTTTTGTTACTTTTGACCACTGGCTCATTCAGTCCCAAAATCTAATAAAAATTCCCCTTGGATCATGGCCGATCCTCCCACCAAAATTCATGAGATTCGGTTAAATCGTTTTTTGAGTTATGAGAAAATAAATAAACAAACATACAAACATAAATAAATAAATACATGCCTATCTAAACACAATCTTATTATCTGAAGAAATCCTATCATAAGTTTGCTTTGGGCATTGGAATGTTTAAATCTCCAAGTGTTGATTCTAAAAAGATTAGAGAAAATAAATTAGAGTACTCACCAGTTCGCAGGGGCTGGTCACAATGATGCCCTCCATGTTTGCAGTTAGCAATTTCTTGTTCTTAGTAAAGGGAAATCCTATGCAATGCTTCAGTTTAAGGCAAATCCATGGTGTTTTAAAATATATTCTTTGTTCCACTTATTTGCAAATACATTTCTTACCTAGAAAGTCAACCGTTCATCAAACAAGGGAAAAAATCAACACTGCGTAACATGCTGGTAGTGTTGCCTTTTTATTTATTACATCAAAATACTGAAGAAATAACGGGATAGGCAGGAACGAAACAAAGCACCTCTAAGTTTAAGTTTATCTTTCGTCCACTAAAAACAGAGAGAGAAAACTCTTCTGGAGTTTCAAGAAACTCTGCAGAAATGGTTGCATTCTTCAATTTCCTCATCTATTGGCAGGACTTTTGTCTCCGGATTCATCGCCTTTATCGTGTTAAGTTCGACAGCTCTTGGGCCCCTCTCTCAAAACAAAGTTGGCCCTGAGTTTTGGCTCTTCCAAGACACGAAAGTTGGACTGTTAAGTTTCAGCTCGTCTCGGACTCAAAAGTTGGCTTCGAGTTTGAGGTCGACCCAAACCGTGAATTTCTTATTTCTTCTTTCCTTTATAGTCAAACTTCGATTTTCCTAGCCAGTATCTTTTCCGCCAGTGAGTCCCTGTAAAAGAAAAAAAAAATACATTAAATTTTCAGAAATTTCAAAAATTTATTATAGTTGCTTAGCGTATGTTATTATATGAATAATTCATAATTAACAATCAGCGATGCATGGCTGCAAAGCATATTTTATAAAGCACATTTTCAAATCCCTTGTTAAAATGGTGGGAAAAACACAATGCTGGCCATCTGAAAATGAATGACAAATGACGGAAATTAAAGGGAAAATGACTGGTGAAAAAGAAAAATTAACTATCGAGAAACCGAGAAGGTATTTTTTTAAGAGAGAGAGAGAGAGAGAGAGACTTCGAGTATTGCGTTAAAATATCTTACGTCTAGGTTTTTAAAGTCTATCCTGGTTTGGAAATCAGCAGAAATGGCTAAATTTGGGCTCAGTTAAGAATGACTATATAACATAACATTCTCTGAAATAGCACATATTTATGAAAATCCAGTAATACAAAAATGTGTTCACATGAATTACAAGGAAAAATATAAGAATGAATACAGATGAGAGAGAGAGAGAGAGAGAGAGAGAGAGAGATTTGAGGATCCATTTAAGCTTATTCATTGGTTGATTTATAGCACATAGACATTGAGTGTAGGAAGAAGGGTGATTGCGGAGGAGAGAGAGAGAGAGAGAGAGAGAGAGAGAGAGAGAGAGAGTAGTAGTAGTAGTAGTAGTAGTAGTATCTGATTTTTTTAGTTTACTCTTCCTTCATTCACTCTAAAAGCAAATACAAAGTGAGACACCTCCCTTGAGAGAGAGAGAGAGAGAGAGAGAGAGAGAGAGAGAGAGAGAGTAGTATCTGAATTTTTTTTTTTTTTTTTTTTTTTTTTTTTTGCCTTATTGTTTGATTCATTCACTCTAAAACCAGATACAAAGTGAGACACCTCCCATAAGAATCTACTTTAACCTGATTGGTTGAAGTCGAGAGAGATGGAGTGGACTGAAAGGGGGGGAGGAGGGGGCTTTCCTAAAGGAATCCAGCTGTCTGATAATGTGAAACTGGGAAAACAATATATCCCACAAAGAACTCAAGAGCTGACCAACCTTCTCAGGTTTGTCACATTGTCTCCATCTTCTCCAGTTTCCAGCTTCATCTCACAAGTGATTACGAAGAGGATTATAAACAGGAAGGAGGAGGAAGAGGAGGAGAAATCTGATGTAAATGAGAAATAACCGAAATAGGAAAGAAATTGAAAAAATCAGATCTTGACTGAGGCCAACGTTTCAAGGAAGGATGCAGAAGATGAAGAAATTTAATGTTGATTGATCACCAGAAGTAATAGTCAGCTTCCAAGCAGGAAAATATTTACTTAAAAATAATAGATGACACCAAAACAATGAGTGATTGACAGAGAAAGCAAGAAGGACAACGTGCCTCATTGTGAATCCTGAAGATGAAAAAGACAAAACAAATGAGATGGCATTAGATTCTAGACAGGGCTGTCTAGCTTCAGTAAAGATTGAAAACGGGAATTGGGAACCTGGAGATAGAAAAATAGAAAGGCAGTCGAGTTTTGAAAAAAAAAAAAAAAAAAAAAAAACGTATATAATTTCTAAAAAAAAACAGTCAAACAAGACTAGAACACAAAACATAAAAAGAAAGTTGAAGTTAGAAATCAAGAGAAAATATCACATGATAAAAAGCAACAGGTAAATCCCAAAGAGGCCGAGAGAAGTAATGAAGCTATCTGCGGTTTTGTGTCCAACTGAGATCGTATTTCGAAATCCTAGTGTCTCTTCCCTTCCTTTTATTCATTTACTTCAGTTTAAGTTTTTTAAATAATTATATTAAAACAATCACACTAAAATATAATTCATACAGACATATACTATATATATATATATATATATACATATATATATACAAATACGTATATATATATATATATATATTTGTGTGTATATATATAGTATATATATATATATATATATTTGTGTGTATATATATAGTATATATATATATATATATATATTTGTGTGTATATATATAGTATATATATATATATATATATACATATATAGTATATATATACATATATATATATATATATATTTTCATGTATATATGTATATATATATATATATATACATATATATATATATATATACATATATATATATATATATATGTATATGTATGTATATATATATATATATATATGTATGTATACATACATATATTAATCAACAGAGTATGACCAACCACTATGTATGACATTTATGACGGATTTTGATTCTGTCAAAACATCAGCAGTAATGTAAGCCCCTCAAAAAACGGGAATAGAAGAATCTTATGTTAGAACACTTAAAAGCATCTATACAGGAAGTACAGCAATCCAAAAAACTACATAAAGATAATGTGAAAATTCCGACTGTAAAATTATTTACACCATGTGTAGAACTTTTAAGAATTTAGATTGGAACAATGTAGGAACTAATATTAATGGGGAATAGCTTAACAACTTGTGATTTGCCAATGACGTAGTTGTGTTCAATGTATCATGGGAGGAATTACAAAAGATGATAGAAGATTTGAATGGTAAAAGCAGAAATGTAGGACTGAAAATAAATATGATTAAACTAAACTAATGTTCAACGAAAATGCAGAGATACAACAAATAAGAGTTACGGACGAACCTCTGGAGATTGTTATTGAATATACTGTACGCACTTGGGATAGACAGCAAGTGACTCCCCAAGACACGAGAGCAGAATTAAAAGAAGGATAAGCATGGCATGGAGAGCATTTGGTAAACAAAATGAGATTATGAAATATAGAATGCCAATTTCTCTAAAAAAGAAAAGTATTTAATGAAATGGTCTTAAAAGTATTAACTTTTGCATCATTAATTGGAGCCTTACCAAAGCCTTAGAATATAAGCTAGTTACTACTCAGAGAGCTATGGAAGAAATAAAGATGGGAAGGACACTATGAAACAAAAAGAGCAACATGGATGCAAAAGTGAACTAAAGTACAGGATGTTCTAACATATAAGAAAAAAAATGGACATGGGCATTACATATAATGAGAATGACGGACAATAGATGGACATTATAAATAACAGAATGGGTCCCTGCAGATTGCAAAAGAAACAAGGGAAAAAAAGAGATAACGACGGATTGATGAACTAAAAAAGTTTGCGGCTGTGGACTGGCATAAAGGCCAAAAATAGACTCAAGGGTAAGGATATATGAGGTCTTTGTTCTGTCGTGGACTAGTAACAACTGATGATGATGATATATATACACATATGTATGTATGTGTATATGTGTGCATATATATATATATATATATATACATACATATACATATATATATATATATATATATAGATATATATATATATATATATATATGTATATGTATATATAATGCACACTATATACATATATAAATTTATACATAGGCTATTTGAATTTATATATATATATATATATACACTCCATATTCTACACAAACACACATATATATATATATATATATATACATATATATGTATATATATACACATATATATACATATATATATATATATATAGATAGATAGATAGATAGATAGATAGATAGATACTGTATGTATGTATGTGTGTATATTTATATATATATATATATATATATCTACATTATATATAATTTATATATGTACAGTGTATATATATATATATATATATATACTGTACAGGCATACATTATATACATATATCTGTCCATATATACAATATATGTATATACAATTATATATATATATATATATATATATATATATATATACATTATATTTATATATACATATATATATATATATATATATATATATATATTATATATATAACATATATAGTTAGTACATATATAAAGCTATGCATTCCGTATATACATACATACACAGTAATATATATACAGTATAAGAAACGTGAGTATTGTATACATATACAGTATATACATACATATATGTATATACACATACATATACATATGGAAAAACTTGAATCTTTTTCCATGCTGCTGTAAATCATTTTATACCAATAGCATACTCTAGATACAGAATTGGAATAGGCCTAGTACACTCCCATTAGTCACCCTTCTAAATGGTTTATATGGAATATTTAATTAGTAAGCAATAGTTTCTGCCAACCAGGTAATCTTTTAGATACTCAAATCCTTCATCATCATTAATACCAAAGGATAATAAATCACTGATTAGTTCAGTCACAACTGTGTTAAATTTAGCAACACTTAAATCAAGACAGAATTAGAAAGTCACATTTATCATCCATCCATTGCAGCAGGTAATTTGAAACGAATAGATCTCTGTTTAAGTTGGGATATACTTCTCTGTATGCTGACTGATTATCTTGCAATGTTTCGGTTATCCCCAAATGACTACCTAGTTCTAAAATTATATACTCCATCACTTTTGATATGAAAGATATATTCACATTGGTGTAGCAAAAGCCACTTTCTCACATTTACTTTACACTCGCTAATAATAGCATTTGTTGGTTTTGAAATAAGTCTGTTAAACTTCAAAGCTTTTCTACTACTGTATTACTTCAGAAATTAGTTTAGGATCAATTGTACAATTGTTTCTTTGCCCCTCAACAATCCTAATAACATAACCATAGGTTACATTTATCATTTCGTTAACTTTTATTTGTTTTTCTGGTTTAGCCCTTATCAGATTTGAAATATACTTAAAAGATACCATTATATTTTATATTTGTGTTTTAAAAAATTCTCTATATTCATCAGTTAATTCCTGGTCACTATAACCCTGCCCTTCGCGCATTTTCAATTTTTAAGACTCCCCTTCCTTTCTTTAAGTCGTTTTCTCTTTTGCTTTAAAATCTCGATCGAACCATGGATATCTGTCTGTCCTTATCAGTTATCGTCTTTCCAATCAATGGGCGCATTCTGTATCATTCATTTGTAATCACTCTATTGTATACATTAATAAAGCGATCAAACCAGAGTGCCTATTAATCATAATTAATACTCCTGCAGTGAATATTGAAAATTTGTTTTTAGTAACTTTATCAATAGATACACTGAGATCCATTATATTCATTTCCAAAACTTATTTTCTTTAGCAGAGCTTTTCCGTAAGGATAATCTGTAAGCTATAAACATATGCACTGGAGAAACAGAAATAGTGTATATCTTGACATTCCATCGTTTAAAACTAAACTAAATCCAACGCATGCTCAGACATACCTGTTGCACAATCAACATTATCACCCGATTTATACGATTCCAGTAGTTCACTAAAGGCAAGCTTATCAAGAGTTGATGTCATTAATCCAAAGACTTTAGTCTTCACGCAAACAATTTTGTTAGTCATGTAATCAAATCATCTTAATGAGCATACCAAACTCACGATTGCTTTTGAAGTTTCGTATACTACTGAAGTAGATAGTGTTAAGTTTCGTTTGTAAGGTTTATTTCTTTATATTCAAAACTTGTTACAGTTGTTTATAGTATCCTAAGATGAAAATAGCCTTAGAAACAACCCCCTTCACCTGGCCCTACCTTGCAAACATGCAGTACATATGCTGTATCTAGAAAAAAGACACAGAATAAACAAATAAAGCATAAAAGTAGTACATCAATATAAAATATCTCACTCACATTGTTTTCAGTTCTTGGGATTTTATTCTTCTCTGTATTTTGTATCCGGAAGTATTGGAATGAATCAGTAACTTTAAACTAAACTATTCAGAAAAATATCCAGTCATATGACACTTAAATCGGTAAGAAACAAATCTCGAACCTTTACATCATAGCGAAGTGCTAGTTCATTATCTTGACTGCACGAACAGTATAACTATTAGTACC